>NW_026928802.1:280000-349904 GCF_032062105.1 Saccostrea cuccullata | reverse complement strand
TATACTACAAAGTATTTTTTAAGCATATTAAAACGACGTCCAATTATTTTACGTCCATGTTGGATATGAAAATATATATACCTTGTTCATTTTGTGGCAGAGAGCGACCTTGTCCACTCTGCAGCTGTTTGAAATAACATTTTCTCTTTGTATGAGAACCGAATTTTGTCAACAAAAACAAAATAAAAGTATCAAAAAAGCTATTGTCGAGTTAAGATTGTGCATAATGAGTCGATTTTTTCATATCCATCACGGAAGTAAAATAATTTTAAAAAGTTTAAATATGCTTTAAAAAGACTTTGAGACACCTTTTTGCGTAAAATTATTTGCATAAAATAAACCAATAAGTCCAACTCTCGGGATTATAATTAATTAATTTGTTTGTATTGTCAATCTTAAAAATAAATAAATATTTTGATTTAATAACTATGATTAAATACGTGCAGTTAATCAGTTTTATATATTTTTTACTAACCATAAAAAAATCAATAATTGAATTTATTTTAAAGACTACATTTTTTTAAAATACAGCATTACCCTTGCTGTGTGTGTAAAAAACCATTCCAAATATTCTATGGATTGAACAGGTATTATTAAAATAAATATATGGTAAATAAATAGAATGATTCAATAATTTATCACTTTAAAAATGTCAATCTCTTTATTTATTAGGTCTTTCCACCTTTCTGTGGAAAGACCTCTTGAAATGCTTCTGTTTATTATTAGGTCTTTCCACCTTTCCGGGGAAAAACCTCTTGAAATGCTTCTGTTTATTATTTTTTTTATTATTATTTTTTCGCTACGGACTTTTGATCCAAAAGACTTATCGAAAAACCTTGTAGTTCATGATAATCGACATCAAAAGTTATTTCGAAAAACAACCCAACATATATGACCAATGACCCCTTTCGGAGTTCTCTCCCTTTGTGTGAAAAACCATTGTTATCGCTACTCCTCCAAAACCGTAAACCCTAGAGATTCAACACCTTCAACAATGTCTACAACTAATTTAGTACACTCTTGAATCTATTCATTGCGAAAGGATTCGTCAACCCCTACAATGAATTAATGCCCCTGAATATTTGCGATGTTTACGATTATCAAGATCTTTCTTAACCGACAAGTCATAGAGACATGGGACCAACTGCAAAAGATTCATTGACCTTTGACCTTAAAATTTAGTTCAAGGTCAAAGGTCATTGAAAATATGAAAAATTAAGCTCTTTTTATAACTCTTTTGTTCTTCACCAAGCTCTAAACATCTTTGCATCTTTAATATGTACTCTTAAAACCATTTTAAAGACTTCAGTCTTGTCCCCTAAGATTGACCCCCCTAAAAGTTATTGCCCCTTTCAGTGTAAACCCTTGTTATCGCTACTCCTCCGAAACCGTAAAACGTAGAGGTAGGAAACCTTCAACAATGTCTGCGACTGATTTAGTACACTTTTCATTCTATAAGTGCGAAAGAATTCATAAAGCATTTTAAGCAGTTTTTGACCCTGACAGTTTCTCATGTTTACGAAGAACTGAAAACTTCTTAACGACAAGTCGTAAAGGCATGTGGACGATGCATGAGATCTTTCAACCTTTGAGCTTGAGGAAAGGTCAAGGTCAAAAGTCAAGGTCATCAGGAAAGTATTAAAATTACTTATATACGTTTTTTTTTTCTGGGGGGGGGGGTTAAAATGACCTTGACATTTGACTTTGACCTTTGACCTTGATCCTAACTCAAATTTATTTCAAATTTATTTAGATTTAATATTAATCAAATGAATCTGGTAAATAGCGAAATTTCCTATCAAATAAATTTCCACGTTCTCAGTGACACAGTTTTCCTTATTAAATGCATGTTTCAAGTTTAATTTACGCTGATAACTTTTAATTCAATCCAAATAGAGATGATTATTGAATCTTACCTATGATTACACCATATCTGTCAAAAGGAACGCGCCCATATTTTCATAAATTGTAAACACAGTGCCGACACGGAAGTTCGAATGTATAATAAGCTCTGCATGACTAACTCAATCTCTTCAAACTATAAACAAACTCAAATGATTTTTTTAACAGGAAATTGGCATTTGCATTATACACCAATCGTGTTTCTCAGAACTATTCATTATTCCTCTCTATGTTCCATCACAAACAAATAAATACACGTGTTTCTGTACTATTTAAAAACGCACGTGTGTCTATCTTTGTTTAAATCTATGTGCTTTCAATTCGCCTGTCAATCTGAAACTCCCGAGTTCGAATCCGGCTGGGGGCACATTTTTTTTTCCAACCCAAAGGACACGGAAACACTTTAAAAGGTGGAAAGACGTCTCATTGTTCTCTGAACAATTAGTTTACTAGTTATTTTTTTTTATTATTTTACCGCTACGGACTTTTGAATCGAAAGACTTATCGAAAAACTTTTTAGTTTATGATACTGGACATTAAAAGTTATTTCGAAAAACAACCCAACGTATATGACCTATGACCCTTTACGGAGTTCTTGTCCCTTTTATGTAAAACCTTGTTATCGCTACTCTTTCGAAACCGTAAACTGTAGAGATATGAAACCTTCACTAAAGTCTTCGACTAATTGAGAGCACTCTGGAATCTATTCATTGTGAAAGTCTTCGGTGACCCCTTCAATGAATTATTGCCCCTGAAACTTTTTGAATTTTACAAATAATTAAAAATTTTCAAAACGAGAAGTGATAGAGACATGGGACCAACTGCATAAGATTCATTGACCTTTGATCATGAAATTATTGCAAAGGTCAAAGGTCAAGGTCATTCCAAAATTGAGAAATTAAGCTCTTTTTATATCTTTTTAGTCTCTAAACATATACAAAATGTCTTAGCATCATTAATATGTACTCTTAAAACTATTCAAAAGGTTAAATTCGTATTCCGTAAGATTGACCCCAATAAAAGTTATCTCCCTTTGTGCTAAAAACCTTGTTTTCGCTACTACTTCAAAACCGTAAACCGTAGAAATATGAAACCTTCACTAAAGTCTTCGACTAATTGAGAGGACTCTGAAATCTATTCATTATGAAGTCTTTGGTGACCCCTTCAATGAGTTATTGCCCCTGAAACTTTTTGAATTTTACAAATAATTACAAATTTTCAAAAGGAGAAGGTATAGAGACATGTGCCCAACTGCATAAGATTCATTGACCTTTGAGTTTAAAATTCATGTAAAGGTCAAAGGTCAAGGTAATTCCAAAACTGAGAAATTTAGTTCTTTTTATATCTCTTTTGTCTTTCAACATATGCTTAATGTCTATGTATCATTAATATGTACTCTTAAAACTGTTTCAAAGATTTCATTCTTGTCCCTTAAGATTGACCCTATTAAAACTTATTGCCCCTTGTGCAAAAAACATTTTATTTGCTATTGCTTCAAAACCGTAAACAGAAAAGACATGAAATCTTCTCTAATGTCTGATTGGAATTTAGGCAAAACTTTTATGTTCAAGCGCAATAGGATCTGATGACTCCTTGAATGAGTTACTGTCCTTTAATGCTTTTGTGCTTACTATTAAACCTTATAACTTTAAAGCCATAAGTCATAGAGACATAGGTTAATTACAATGTGACCTTGACCTTTGACCTTGAACATGATTTGAAGGTCAAAGGTCAAGGTCACCTGAAAAAATTTAAATTTTCATTTTTTTTGGTTCTTTTAAGCCATTCCTGGTTTCTTTTTTATGAAATTTAATCTTAAAGAGATGAAATTGAAATTCAAAAGGTGGAAAGACCTCTTATTGTTCTTTGAACAATAAGTCTCCTAGTATTTTATTTTAATTGACAATACAACAAATGAATCAATAATTCATATCCCGAAAATTTATTTTTTAGTTTTATTTTATATAAGCATTTTTATCCTAAACTATATTATATAGTATTTCTCAGGCATATAAAAACGACTTTCAGTTATTTTACGTCCATTTTGGATATCAAAATAATCGTCACACAAATCACAATTTATAATTCTCAATTGCAATTTCAAATTTTTCTTAGTTATGATTGAAAAAAAAATCTGTTTTCAAAACCCTAACACGATTATAAAAGAACTTCAAAGCCATTGATTGTTTACCAGTGACACGGGGTACACAGTAATGACACATATTGAAGATTATTTTGATATCCATCACGCATGTAAAATAATTAAAAAGTAGTTTAATATGCTTCAATTAGACTATGAGACAAATAGATGAATCATAGCTTTATAATGGTTTTGTATCATTTTCTTAGTTGTTTCTGAAAAGAAATGATAGTTATCTTTAAGGAACATGGTCTTCATGTTTCTAATATTTAAAAATTGTTTATTTATCAATTAATATGGTGATTACTAATCAGTTGATGGTGATATACTCAATGAAAAGTGAATGATTGTATTGTTGCTTGGACTCAAGAGTGTTTGAGCTTCAAAGAAGGATATGGAGATAACGAACAGTATTCAATACCAAAGTCCACAAAAAAAATACGAGAATAGGAGCATTAGAAGTTGAATTTACTGGACTGAAAGAGGGGAATAGAGATAGCGAAAAGTATTAAATATCAAAGTTCATAAAACAATACAAAATACAGCAGGGCAAACGCAGATATCCGAAACATCGGAGGTGGGATCGGGTGCCATGGCGGAATCGTGACTCTCCGAGCCAACTGGTCAAACCCGCCGTGTGCTTCTTGTCATGATCGTGAAATGACAGAAAGAATCCGTCGTCAATTCAGTGTATGAATAATGGATTGAGTGTATCGACAGTCAAGACTCCAAATGTTGACTTTGAACGAACGCTGATTTTCTTTTTCATCAATTTGCTTGTCAATAATTACCTCGTTTTAGTAGATTGTTAATACGTAGAGCATGCTTTTGCGTATCCAATAAACTGACATATATACACTCCGTATGCGGTGAAGAAGGTTTATTGCTGCATGAGTAAGGGAAGTTGACAATAGAAAAGTTAATGTCGTCACGTTTATCATATAGCTTGGTTGTTAGATTTCCATTAACGTCTTTTCAAGTAAAAAGTCCAAATATGATACAGATATAAACCTGCACTCTATCTCTGCGCTCTATAACTTTGCCTTTTGACCTTGACATTGAAGATTTCCATACTTATGAAAAACTTTAACCTTGACATTAACTATGGCTGGTTAAAGCTGGGCTTCCATACCATACCAGTATATCACATTTAATGTCCCTACTCACATCTGAGTATTTCAATTTAATGTTTGTTTTAAGTAACAGTATAACTGCAAATTCTGCCAAGTTAATTCGCCTTAGTTCATTTTTTGTAAAGTTGATTCAAGTAAACTTATTTGTCATTTTGTGTGCATAACTTTTGAACGGTTAAGCAAGGGCTTCCATACTTCACATATGTATTCTTTATGGCAAGGTCTTTTATTGAATACCAATAACCCTGACCTTCTGACCTTGATTTTGAAGAATTCTTTACTAATGAAAAATCTTTAACCTGTCCTTAACCTGTGAACAGATGACTATACTGCTTTCATAATTCACAATTGCATTACCAGTTAGAAGAGCCTACTTTGCGTACATATATATAAAATTTGCATTTAAGAAAAGTTTAATGATCTTTATGTTGCCATACCGGGCATTAGTGATTCACAAACATATCTTGTTCGACTTTTTATGTCCCCCCGATCAATAGATCCGAAGCGTATATTCTTTTTGTCTTGTCTATTTGTCTGTTTGTTTGCTTCTTTGTTTGTCTGCAAACTTTAATTTAATTTTCGTCATAACTTTAAAACCTGAAAGATAGAGACTTAATATTCAACTAATTAAAGGCTTTCAAATGATATCAAGGTCATTGATCGTGTGATCTTGAGTATGCTTATATACCTTGAAAGATAGAGACTTTATATTTGGTATGCATATTCTACAAATTGCTACGAATGGCAGATACGTAAATGATATTGTGACCTTGACTGTGACCTATATGCTAAAAATAGCTTAAAAAACCTTCACTATAACTTCTGAACCATAAGAGATAGGTACTTCATATTTGATATGCATATTTCTCTAATTAGGTTCTTTCAAATCACACCAATGTCGATGATCTTGTGTCCTTTACCTTACCTATATGCTAAGAATAGCTTTTTCCGTACCTTTGCCATGACTTTTGAATCATAAGAGACAGAGACTTCATGTTTAGTATGCATACACCACTAATCAAGTTCTTTCCAATAATACCGATAACCTTGTAACCTTGACTGTAACCTATATGCTAAAAATAGCTTTTCCCAAACTTTGTTGCCGCCAGGCGCATAGCGTTTCACAAACAAGTCTTGCTTTGTCTTAAATACTAATGGACAACAAATATTGTTTCTTTGAAAACCAGTCAACACATTTTAAAACAGAAGAGTTTGCATTTACATATCGTCTTTATATTTGGTATCTAAAAGAAGGATAAATTTAAATAATCAGTGTAAATCTGTAGGAGATTTATATCCTCTTACATTTACAGGTACTTGCTAGGAGACTTTATGTCATGAAATTACCTAAGCAATATTCAAACCTACACCCGGCTGAACTATAAATTTCGTATATTGAAGCAAGTCCAAGTGGTGTATTTACTGAATATACTGACGTTTTTATTAGTGTTGAATATATAAAACACCTCAAGGTTTTCCCTACATCAGAAAGACAAATACCCCAGTTCGGCATTTAAGTTTATCTTTCTGTTTATCTGCCGAACTTCACTTTAATTATTATTATTGTAATCATGGGAATTGTCTCTCTTGAATTCTTTTTTGGGGGTGGGGGTGTTTACATTATAAAAATGTGATTAATGTTTAAGGAATATGATAATCGTTTAATTAAGTTGTACTTACAATCTGCTCTTCATCGAGTATAATGTATTTTATTTTACTAACTCTAAAAAGCAAATTTTAAAATTAGAGATTTTAAAACAATACATTTATTTTAATTCTTAGCGAAATATTATTAAATATATCTATAATGATATTACATTTTATAAGAGCTTGCCTCTTAATCGTTTTTAAGGGTCTTTAAATGAGTTACATGCTGACTGATTTTTTTCATACTAATTATAAGTCAAATATTCATACACTTCACGACTGATTTTTCTGTTATATCACGATCATGACAATGATCGAGAACACAGCGGGTGTAACCAGTTACAGGGATGCTCACTCCTCATGGCACATGATCCCACCTCTGATGTTTCGGGGGTCTTCGTGTTTGATCTGCTCATATTCTGTACTGTTTTATGGACTTTGATATTGAATACTTTTAGTTATCTTCATATCCATCTGTACTAAAGTCGTACGTTTGAGTAATTTTTTGAAAGACAGATGATACAAAAAAAAAATGGATGCCTGGACTGGTATATATTTTTTGGCCTAATTGCATTGACATTGCTGCAAAAAATAAATTTCTAAACTAACTAAATGAACTAGTGGTTAATTTTGATATATTTGGCACAGGAGAAGTGTTGAGTTTTATAATGAAATCCAAAGCTTGGAGTAATATACGACATGCATTTAATAAGGGTCTTGTGTTGTACATATAAGGTGTAGAATAAAGGTAACAAGATTTGAAAACAGACCTATTGTTACAAGTATATATAAATATACATCTAATACAAATCGAATAAAAACCGAATACTTAAGTGTTTACAGTAGATAAGCAAAGCGCACATTTAAATGACTCAGAAAATAACAAAAAGACGTGGTTTGCACCTTTATACATCTGAACTTGTATGACAGAGAGGATAATCGACATATCATTCAAGAACAGGTATTCAAACGTACATATACACATTAGAAAAAAATGCTGATGAAGCTTTCTTTTTAATACGTCATATGTTTTCCGTTTCATATTCAATAATTACATTAAGATTTTTAAAAGAAAGGTCAGACACTCACAAATTCCTCCATAACGGCAAAAAAGGAGGAATCCCCATCTACAGATTTTATTGAGCTAGTGCAGATGACCAAAAACAGATATTGTGTTATTTGTTTTAAATTGTGACTAGCTCCGATAAACTAGGGAACCCAAACAAGTCACTTACATGTAATATGACTTGATACTATGAAATCAGTAAAGTATTTCCAATGTATATCTGTCTTTCAACATTCAAAAAGTATTGATCAGGTAAAATAATTTAAAAAAATATCTGCGATTTCTAAATAAACTAGTAGTTCATTTTGATATCTTTTCCACTGGAGAAGTGCTGAGTCTGAGTTTAATATTAAAATTCAAAGCTTAAAGTAACATACAAAACGTATTGATCCGGGTTTTGTGTTCTGTGCATATCTATAAGGGGTAGAATAAAGGTAGCGGACCCCGGGTTCGCTTCCCGGGTTCGCTCGGGGTCCGCTTCGGGTTCGCTTTCAGAAATTTTGGGACCGCTCCGGGTGCGCTTTGGGTGCGCTCCGGGTTCGCTCGGGGTCAGCTCTGGGTCCGCTAGAGCGAACCCGGCGTTCGCTTTCTGGGACCCCTTTACTCACTGATGCGTGAAGCGGACCCCGCTTTAATCTCACTGCCAGTAAGTCCCGCCCCTTGTATATTCCAGTACAGTAATGGTATTGTGGGTTGATGATTGTTGTTTATGCGACGACGCGGACATGTACACTGTACATGTAAACAGTGATATAATGGAGAACATTGATAAATTTTCTAAAATTCAACTGTACATTCGACGTAGATTTACATGTACATGAATAATTGATTTCCTTGATTTCTCAATCCCGAGAAATTCAAACTAATTTAACAGCGGGTTATAAGGCATTTATATTTCTTAAGTTATAATGAGAAAAAAAAAAAGAAGAGGAAGAAAAGAGTGTTGAATTGATTTTCAGTGTATCGATTGGTGTACAAGTAAAACTGACGAAAGAAATCCAAACTAAATACCTTTCAAATTCATGCTTTATATAGTTTAAAAATACATTTGTTATTCCTTAGGTTTTGCTAAATCGTAGTTTAAATGTTTGCTTAACACGTGAATTATGATATCGCATCTATAAATTACATGTAACCTTTTGTACATCTGATATATTTAGATTTCATTTATAGTAGTTACACATTAAAAGCTCGTAATAAATATTTACCGGACATTTTCTAAAAAAAAAAAAATTACACTGTATATTAGATCTTTTTCACAGTCAGAATTTTGGAGCGAGTATGATTTTTATCAGAATAAAGAAAAAGGCAAATAATAATTGTTCTCCCGACCCCATAAGAATATATTAATATATGCCCCCTATTTCACACACACATTGTCTTTAAGAAATTCTAATTATTTAATTATTTTATTTATGATATCTCAATTTACGTGTTACATTAAATTATTCAAAATTTACATCAAAATTATTGATCTTCTTAATCTTCTTGATCTTCTTGGGCATGAAAAAAAATGTGTGACGGTGTATATGAAAATCTTCCTTCTGGATGCACAGATTGAAGTCATTCCGACTTATGGTATTAACAAACTGAATGCCTTTACCAGAATGAACGTGAATTAGACCCAATTCCTGATGATACTTAACAAGATTATTCTTTCAATTTAGTGTAACTCTACAGTTAGTTTGCGTTACCAACTCTCGAACAACCCACATAACTATGTATCGCTTACGCATTTATTAATTATTTTTTCCCAATAATTAGTCCTAAAACATTTCAAAATTTATAATAGATCATAATTCATATGTTAAAATATCCCTTCTATATTATATTTCTCTGATTATTCTTTGTCAAATATAGTTACGCCATTTTGAGAGAATGAAACAATGCACGATTTATTAAATGTCGTGATTAATTAGCGTAATTAATTCGTTCAATTATGTAAATCGCACTTCACCTGAGTATACCCCGAAAAACCGGACGTATTTCATAGCAGTCCGGAATTCTTTCTTTAATAGTGTTTATATAAATTTCCAATTCAACATGGAACTATATGTAAATATATAGTGTTTAGTAGTTTAGTAGTAGTGCTAGTTGTTTTTGGTTTCTCTTTTTCCTTAGTTCTTATGACTTTTTAACTTTTTTCTTTGTCCTGAGGAAGGGACATAGCGTCCCGAAAACTGTTGGTCAATTTTTGTGCTTTATATACATCTTCCTGTACATGTATATTTTTTGAAAAAAAAAAATAGCTGTCCAGAGCAGGTATATAGAAAACAATTTGAGTACAGGAGGACGACTCATAAAAATTTAAGTAAAAGTCATCAGGTTTTATTATTAAAATCAAGTCTAATAATGAGAGTTTACAGTTATGATCTCTCTCTCTCTCTCTCTCTCTCTCTCTCGTCTTGATGTTTCCTGCATCTATTTATATTTAAATATTGGGCACATTAATATTCCTGAACTGTTAGTATCTTGAGATGATGAAATTTTACAATAATGGTTTAAAGTAGTGAGTTATCGTTCCTAACATAGCGGCGCTACATGTCCCGGTCCTTGTGATACTTCCGCTTCGTAGTAAACACACGTGAAACAATAACGATAAGAGTACATAAGTAAGTAATAAGTTGAATTAGAACACACAACAATGCCCAGTAGTTGCTGCTGTGTACCTGGATGTCATGAAAGAGGCGGGCATCAGTTCCCGACCGAAAAATCAAGGAGAGACAAGTGGATTATAGCAATTAAACGCTTGGACGAACACACGAGAAATTTGTGGGAGCCTTCCAAGTCTGCCGTTGTATGCAAACGACATTTTAAACCTGACGATTACGTGACAGAAACAATACAAGGTATTGTTAATCAACATTGTTTTGATCACTATCGAATGTTGTAGCAAATGAAAAGATAACATTTCTTGCAAACTGTGTCAGCTATGTGTATAGCCGATTTGTATTTTTATACAACCCACTTTTTTTTGTTCTTTAACTTGCATTAAAAATTTTCATTGAAGCACACATATGTGAAAACGAATAAAAATAGCGTTTTCAGTATGAATAGATATACACTACATTGTTTATCAACAGGACAGAAACCATTACATGGAAGACTAAAGAGCTCTTCAGTCCCTAGTATTTTCTGCTGGACAAAGTCATCGGCGGCATCAACTTCAAGATCTTCTCGAGTAGAAGGCCGGGTGCAGAAAAAGAGAAAATTTGAGGAAGCTTGCCATGATGACCTTGAGGACAGCATTAATGAATCAAATGTAGACTTTGTTGAAGAGATTGTGTCAGCTGATGAGTCATCATATAGTCCAGAATTTAGAGAAATGCAGACACAAACACAATCACAACAATTATTATCAGTAGAGCATTTTGAAAAAGATGATGCTGCCATTCACTTTTATACAGGTCTAGAAACATATAGTAAATTTATGTATGTACTTCATTCACTTGGACCTGCTGCATATTGTCTTAATTATATTTTTTTTCGAGTGCAAGGAGTGTCGATTCCAGATCAATTTTTTATGACTTTAATGAAATTAAGAAGGTACACTACAAACTTTGAACTTTCTAGATTTTTCAATGTATCTGAGAGCACTGTAAAAAATATTGTTTATACTTGGATTATATTCATGTCAAAGCAATGGCAAGAGGTGTCCATATGGCCGCCTCAATCCCTTGTTAGATATTTTTCACCTTCAGATTTTAAAGCTAAATTTCCTAAGACTAGAGCAATTTTAGATGCAACTGAGTTTCCTATTAAAAAACCAAGTTCACCAAGAGCACAACAAGCCACATTTTCAACCTATAAAAACGGAAACACAATGAAAGCTTTGATAGGTTGTACACCAGGGGGTCTCATAAGTTTTATTAGTCCAGCATATAGTGGTTCAACCAGTGACAGACAAATTGTAGAAAGAAGCAGTTTGAAAAATCTGTGTGATCAAGGTGATAGTTTAATGGCTGACAAAGGTTTTAATGTACAAGATATATTTGCTACAAAAGATATTACAATAAATATTCCTACTTTTTTTAAAAACAGAAATAGAATGTCAGGTACTACAGTTTTGCGTGACAGAAAAGTTTCGAGCAAAAGGGTTCATATTGAAAGGATTATTGGCTTAGGAAAAACATATCAAATTTTAACACATCCTCTTAAAAGTACTGAGGCATGTTTATCATCAGATATAGTATTCGTTTGTTACATGTTGTGCAATTTTCGCACTGGAATTATTCCAGCAGATGCTTGATTGTTTTATGTAAATTAAGTGCATTTTAAATTTTAAACAGTCATATCTCTTAAACTTTTAATCATGTAAACATTACCAAGTCATAATACATGTACATTTGAGATTTGACTATTTCACAAGATCAATTGACTGTATGGAATGTGTAAGAACTTTTTCTACATGTACAATGTACCTTTTTTTTTACTGAAATTCAATGTCATGTCAGATTTTCACTCATTGTCGTTGTAGGACTTGTAGTAATATTTTTCAAGTACTGCATCCTTGAAGAAATTGGTGTAAAACTTTTCTAATTTGTCTAGCATTTCATGTATGAATGTATCATCCCGTTTGATTTGAATATACGCAATGTCATTTACAGTTAAATTATTTGCTAAACAAACAATCAGAATACAAGATTTTGCACCAGTACAAAGAAGTTGTCCTTGTATTTGATAAAAATAATCATGATTATTATCAAGAAAGTATTTCCCTTCCTGGTTTGTTTTCAAATATGGCACTGTAGTCGGTGAAATTTTCTTGTTTCTAGAAACATATGGACATTTCACCTCTACGAGTTCCTCTTCATTAATGATTCCATCTGGTGATGCAGCTAGAAATGGATAATCTTTACAAATTATTAGGCCACTTGCCTGCACATCTTTATGGTGATCATTTTTAAACTTCTTTATGGCAACTGATTCATGCTTGTGGCCGTGTTCAATGGCATTTGATTTTATATTTTTGGTAACTGTGAGAGATTGAGCAAGTTTTCTTTTGTCAGTTCTCTCTGTGCATTTGCATATCCGCCCAAACATTGATGAAGTTAAACGCTTCCTCCTCTCCGCTTTCCAAGTTTTATTATTGCCCTGCCCCATTGTTTGATGTTTGATCTTCTCAATTTGAGAATTGGATATATGAGATCTAGAAATGAATGATGTTTGAAGGAAATGGTCATCAGGTGTCAGTTTTAAGTAGTCATGGTCATGTGCCACTGCCATCATATTGGCAGGGGTAAATGTTTGGAATATTGGGACTTTAGAAACTCCAGGGAAATTGAGCCATACATTTTGGAAGTGATCAGGATATGCTGGGTTATTTTGAAATTTTTCTGGTCTTGGGTCAAAGTTGACAGTTGTAAATTCATCAGCACCAGGTAGATGTAGATCTGTTGATTTCATTGGGCTACCTTTAAATCTTTTACATTTATGAAAGGTCTGTAAACGCTGTGTGCAAGTTTCTTCTGTCTTGATGAACTTCTGTTTTGCAAACATTACCGCCCCATACATGACAGCTCCAACATGTTTACAGTGTGCATTAGGCCCCATGCCTGCAGCACACTCACACTGAGCTTCCGATATTGACCCCTCCTCAGTTATTTTGAGATCAACTGTATACGACACACCTTTTCTCATTTCGGCACGACACTTGCCTTTGATGTATGTGAAGGGGTTAATATCAATGGAGATACGGTAACATATTAAGAAATTATCATTGTACAGTTGAATAAAATGATTATCAAACTTCTTTTCAAATAGTTCAAAATAGGCTTGAACCGTTTCCATAGTCAAACCATGGAATGGGGAATCAGAATTGACGTCCGAGTATGTATCGTAATCAGGTAATATCATGTAAAAATCTGGGTCAAGTTTCTCAACTCTTCCAAAGTCGGCATTTCTATCGTATGCGTCAAGTCTGTTAAAAATACAAATACTCGGTTTTTATCATGTTTTTAATAGTTTAATTTTGCAAATATTTGCGGCATTACTTGATTGACTAATTACAGAAATTACACATGTTAGAGTTGGTCATATAGCATGCGGTTTTCAGTATCGAATTACCTGTCGACCAGTTCTGCTTTCCGACCCGATATTCTTGCATTTCGTTTTCTTAGTTCGTTTTTAAGCTCAATTATACTCAAGGAACCGTATTTTGAGTTATCCATGATAATTTTCAACTGTTTTGATCTTAAATACACACGTAACAAAATACAACAACGAACGGAGGCCTCACGAACGATAGTAATCTCGCATCCAATGTAAACAAGATGCTATGGACCGGGAATAGTATCGCCGCCTAGCGGGAGGCAGGGGAACGCAACTCACTACTATCTCCCATTGTCGAAGACCAACAATATTTCTTTTCTCCTCTCTTTGTCAACAAAAATTGTAATATCAATTGATTTTCATTTTTATGCATTGACTGATGTATTTACCCAATTTATTTACCAAATGGACTTTAAATACTGGTATAAAAAACTAAAGAAAATAAAAACGTAAATATTCATGTATAATTCTACGTGGAAAATTAAAACATATAATTAATTAATTGCTTTAATAAAAAAGAAAATAAATATATAAATATAAAATACAAGCCGAAGAATTAAAATAAATAAATATTAAATAATATTTTAATTATCATAATAGATTTACACAGCACATTCATACGTTTTGCTTGTATGTACAGTGTTTGGATTTATATCGAATTAAATCAACACGTTCGATCTTATATCCAAATCGACAGATCAATATGCTATTTTGATTGGTTGATGCGCTGATTGGTTAATCGCTAATCCTGATTGACAGCTCTGTAAAGAAATACCGAACCCGCGTTCGCTCTCTGGGACCGCTACTGAATTTGGGGTTTGCTCTCTGGGTCCGCTCCAGGTTCGCTCGGGGTCCGCTACGGGTTCGCTTTGGGTTCGCTCGGGGTCAGCCCTAGCGGACCCCGAGTGAACCCGGAGCGGACCCAGAGAGCGAACCCGGGGTCTGCTCCGGGTTCGCTTTCTGTTAGGTTGTGTCCGGTCAGTACTGTATATTGAAGAGTATGATCAATGTGAACACCTAATAATTTCTCTGTTCTAACATTTTCAATGGGATGGCCAGAAAGTTGTAGTTGAAGATTAACGTTTTCTAATTTTGATTTCTTTTGGTGTGCCCTTCATTTGAACAAACTTGAATCCCATTCACTCAAGGATACTATGTGGCTTGTTTGGTTTAAATTGGCCCAGTGGTTCTTGAGAAGAAAAGAAAATGTTAAAAGTTTACAATGATGACAGACAACGGACAAATTTTGATCAGAAAAGCTCATTTGAGCCTTAGGCTCATGTGAGCTTAAACTCTGATCTCTGATTAAGTCTCCACACAGGGCATTATTTGATCCTCTATTAAGCCTCCACACAGGGCCTTATTTGATCCCCTAGTAAGGCTCCACACAGGGCATTACTTGATCCCCTATTAAACCTCCACACAGGGCATTATTTAATCCCCTATTAAGCCTCCACACAGGGTGTTATTTGATCCCCTATTAAGCCTCCACACAGGACATTATTTCATCCCCTATTAAGCCTCCACAAGGGGCATTATTTGACCCCCTATTAAGTCTCCATACAGGGCATTATTTGATCCCCTATTAAGCCACCACAAGGGGCATTATTTGATCCTCTATTAAGACTCCACACAGTGCCTTATTTGATCCCCTTTTAAGTCTCCACAAGGAGCATTATTTGATCCCCTATTAAGTCTCCATACAGGGCATCATGATCCCCTATTAAGTCTCCACACAGGGCCTTACTTAATCCCCTTTTAAGTCTCCACAATGGGCATTTTTTGATCCCCTATTAAGACTCCACACAGGGCCTTACTTGATCCCCTTTTAAGTCTCCACAATGGGCATTATTTGATCCCCTATTAAGCCTCCACACAGGTCATTAATTGATCCCCTATCAAGCCTCCATATATGGCATTATTTGATCCCCAATTAAGCCTCCACACAGGGTGTTATTTGATCCCCTATTAAGTCTCCACACAGGGTATTATTTGTTCCCCTATTAAGCTTCCACACAAGGCCTTACTTGATCCCCTAATAAGACTCCACACAGGGCATTATTTGATCCCCTATTAAGCCTCCACACAGGACATTATTTGATCCCCTATTAAGCCTACATACAGGGCATTACTTGATCCCCTATTAAGCCTCCACACAGGGCATTATTTGATCCCCTATTAAGTCTCTACACAGGGCATTATTTGATCCCCTATTAAGCCTCCACATAGGGCATTATTTGATCCCCTATTAAGCCTCCACACAGGACATTATTTGATCCCCTATTAAGCCTATACACAGGGCATTATTTGATCCTCTATTAAGCCTCCACACAGGACATTATTTGATCCCCTATTAAGCCTCCACACAGGGCATTATTTGATCCCCTATTAAGCCTCCACACAGGGTGTTATTTGATACCTTAGTAAGGCTCCACAAAGGGCATTACTTGATCTCCTATTAAGCCATCACACAAAGTATTTTTTGATCCCCTATTAAGCCTCCACACAGGGTGTTATTTGATGCCTTAGTAAGGCTCCACACAGGGCATACTATGATCCCCTATCAAGCCTCCATACAGGGCATTATTTGATCCCCTATGAAGCCTTCATAAGGGCATTATTTTTTCCCCTATTGAGCCTCCACACAGGGCATTTTTTGATCCCCTATTAAGTCTCCACACAAGGCATTATTTGATCCCCTATTAAGTCTCCACAAGGGGCATTACTTGATCCCCTATTAAGGCATACACAGGGCATTACTTGATCCCCTATTAAGCCTCCATACAGGGCATTATTTGATCCCCTATTAAGCCTCCACACAGGGTATTATTAGTTACATAGTCTTTTAGTGACAGGGTATGGGATGATACCTGGTTAGTAAATTTCATACCTGGCGAGGCGGAGCCGAGTCAGGTATGAAATTTACTAACCAGGTATCA
This sequence comes from Saccostrea cuccullata, assembly GCF_032062105.1. Taxonomy (NCBI): domain Eukaryota; kingdom Metazoa; phylum Mollusca; class Bivalvia; order Ostreida; family Ostreidae; genus Saccostrea; species Saccostrea cuccullata. The sequence continues at coordinate 333,026 of NW_026928802.1, read as the reverse complement.
TCCCATACCCTGTCACTAAAAGACTATGTAACGAATTTACCCCACCAATGAAACACTTACATTTTATCTGTGGTTTATAAATGTTTTTCTCTGCTAAATGCTTCATCACGCTTATACTGTGCCCATTATGACGTCACTTTATCTTTGTTACGTAATACATCGACCGGGTATAGATTTACAACTGACCGGGTATAGATTTGCAACTGACCGGGTATAAGTAATCCACCGCCTTCACGTGACAGACTTTAACCAATCATAAGCCAGGATTTCACGGAAAAATCAACAGAGGTGGGGTAATATCTGATCCCCTATTAAGTCTCCACACAGGGCATTATTTGATCCCCTAGTAAGGCTCCACACAGGGCATTACTTGATCCCCTATTAAACCTCCACACAGGGCCTTATTTGAAATCATAATTTAGAAGTAACAACATCCCAGGAAGATTTTAATTTAGATTCATTGTTGTCTACAGATGTAGTTGTTCATCAGAAAAAGGTTAAATAGCTTACTTCAGTATATATCAGCCTATGAAGTTTGAAAACACTCTAAAATACACCAAAATCAGTTCTTTGCAAGATCAAATAGAATGTACTTGCTGATATTCCCAAGCTAATATGATAAACAATTCTTTCCTTGTTTAAATTAATGCTAACGTTACAAACTACATATCCATCCAAACCTCTTTCATGGCCATCAATTCTCCATTGTCCATATTAACAGCTGAATAAACTTTACCAAATTGTCCTTCACCTACAAAAAAAACCCCCAATAATTTCTTCTAAATAAATGTATGCATACTGTAGATTCCTTATTTTTTGTGAGTACTTTTTATCGCATACTGGCTCTTTAACATCAAATCCCGAGAGTAATAATCCGCAAATGGACAGTTGATCAAAAGAATTTAAATGGATTTCAGTACCCTAAAATAAAAGCGAGTAATATTATTTCGCGAGTGATGCTTCTCGCGAAATTAAGCGGCAATTAAATCCTCGTTTATAATCAGGAATCTACAGTAAATTGATTACTAGAATATCTGTACATTTTAATCTAAAAGCTGACTGCACTTAAATGCTGTGGTTTCAATATTTTTGGTTGCTTATGTTGCTTTTAAATCTTAAAATAATCTAATTTCACATTTGTAAAGATCAAAGTCTGTCAATTTGGCACCAAATTCAAAAATAATTTTAAATTGCAATATAAACCGGTACTATAGATTTATTTTATGTTTTGTCCTTACTGTTTAATAAATACAGAGAATTTACGCTTAATATCTACCCTCGATTAAACATTATTTAGGCATGGGAGGTGGAGCTAACATTGAGAGAGGGTGTCTTCTACCTATTCCCACTTTTTACAATCTAATTAAAATTAGATCCTTTACGCTCCTTTATTTTGTTATGTCGCTGTACAGCGACATAACAAAATAAAGGAGGGTAAAGGATCTAATTTTACAGCGACATAACAAAATAAAGGAGCGTAAAGGATCTAATTTTAATTAGATTGCACTTTTTAAAATTTCAATTCCACCTATTCCCACTTGCAAATAACGGTTTATGCAAGCTATTCCCACTTTTTGAAAATCAGGTAGAAAAAGGTGAAATTTCAAGTGGGAGTAGGTGGAATTTTTGTGTAAACAAATAATTAGCTGAATAAACATGTCATTACTGTGAAAACATAAATTATTAAACCACTGGGAGTAGAGGACAGGTGAATTTGCTATCTTGAATTATAAAATCAGTGACAAATATTTCAATGAGAAATTAGACTTTTTCAAATAAAAATAAAAAATAATTTAAAAAAAAAAATCTGACTTTTTACTTCTATTTCAATGAGAAATAAGATTTTTTCAAATAAAAATATTTTTCATAATAATTTTTACACAATCAAAATTAAAGTATATAATATTTCAGTGAATTTAAGTTTATCTTAAATATTTTCTTGATAAATATATTCATTTTCTGTCTTAAAATGTGCAAAATACTGGTAAAATACAGGTAAATCTAAGATGGGATGTAATTAGTCTAATTACTGTAAAAACCAATTAACTAATCAAAACATCTATTGTTATTTGCAAGTGGGAATAGGTGGAATTGGGATTTTTAAAAAGTGGGAATAGCTAGAAGACACCGCAAATAACAATAGATGTTTTATAATTAGATAGTTTATTTGTTTTTACAGTAATTAGTCTAATTACTCCCATCTTAGATTTTCCTGTATTTTGTACATTTTAAGATAGAAAATAAGGAATAAAGTTTTGAAAAATATGAATTATTTCATTCAAATATATGGATTTGCGAAAATAACAAAAAAGTCTTAAAAGAATATTAAGCACTTTAAAATCTTGATTCTAGAACATAAAATAGATAGATTTATCAGGGAAAAAAGCACTGAAATAGCTGGATTTTAGAATGAATAGATTAAAAGGAAAAATGATTTAATTCACTTTTTTTCTTTCAAATGTAGAAATTATAATTCTGAAAAGTAAATATAGCTGTCCTCTATTCCATCAGTATTCATTAATAATTGATGATCATTGTTTTCATAGTAATATATATGTTTTCATAGTAACTGTTAATTGTTTGTTTACACAAAAAATTCCACCTATTCCCTCATAAAATTTTACCTTTTTCTACCTGATTTTCAAAAAGCAGGAATGGGTAGAATGAACCTGTGAGAGTAGGTCTAAAATTAGACTTGACAAATCACAATAACATGCATTAAAACCAGAAGTCTCTGTCAAGACTGTAGCTCTATTTGTTTGTTCTTATATCAAAGGAACAGAAAAGTTCTCTTTCTGTGACAATATTGCAATAAGACAACAACTATAGGAGTAGCTTTAAATTAAATTTTTTAGTTACCACTGCAACAACGTTCATCAAAATCAAAAAAAGATACATATAATTGTATGCATGCAGGTATTAGTGTAGTCTACTTGCATGTCACATCATATTAAATCAGACTAAAACTGCAAGAGAAGTAGCATTTTGAAAGCAGTTCTCAGAAATTTACACCATTCATTGAAATCAAAAAACCGATACACAGAATTACGTATCTTAGTGTAAGCTACTCGCATGCCACATCATATTAAAATGAAAGAAAAAGTGAGCAAGCTCACATACCCCACGCTTCCCCAAAACTCAAAGTGCTGAAAATCCCAGAAAAAATAAACGAATCTGAATTTCCCTATCATATGCACATCTACACACTGTGTCCTAAATATCTGCAAAGTTTGACGAAATTCTGTGCAGCGGTTTATGAGGAGATGCACTGACAAAATGTTCATCTCTATATTCAAGGTATGGCCAAAAATCTAAGTTGAAAAGTGCCAAAATTCCCAGAAAAATCTAGGAATCGAAATTTCCTGGTAATATGCACATCTACACTTTGTGTTCAAAATATCTCCAAAGTTTGACGAAATTCTGTGCAGAGGTTTAAGAGGAGTTGTGCTGACAAACTGTTCATCTCTATATTCAAGGTATGGATAAAATCTAAGTTGGAAAGTGTGGAAATTCTCGGAAAAAATAAAAGAATTGGAATTTCCTGGTAATATGCACATCTACACATTGTGTCCTAAATATCTGCAAAGTTTGACGAAATTCTGTGCAACAGTTTCTGAAAAGTTGTGCTGACAAACTGTTGATCTCTATATTAAAGGTATGGCCAAAAATCTAAGTTGAAAAGTGCCGAAATTCCCAGAAAAATTTAGGAATCGGAATTTCCTGGTAATATGCACATCTACACTTTGTGTCCTGAATATCTGCAAAGTTTGACAAAATTCTGTGCAGCGGTTTAAGAGGAGCTGCACCGACAAACTGTTTATCTCTATATTCAAGGTATGGCCAAAAATCTAAGTTTTTAGTGTGGAATTTCTCGGGAAAAAAAAAGAATTGGAATTTCTTGGTAAAATACACATCTACACACTGTGTCCTAAATATCTGCTAAGTTGAAATGGATGAAATTCTGTGCAGCAGTTTAAGAGAGTTGTGCTGACAAACTGTTCATATCTATATTCAGGGTATGGCCAAAAACCTAATTTAAAAAGTGCGGAAATTCCCCTAAGAGAGTAGAAAGTATCCCCTTATTGATATCTTTGTATCATCAACTTATTTTTAAGTATCTGGCAAGTAAGTTTGTATTCAGAACCCTTAGATATTGAACTGACTGAAAATATAAGGACATAAAGTCCATTTATTTCCAATGGAGCTTGTAACATGAGCTTTGATTGGTTACAAAGTCAGAAGTAATTCTTGTACACCTGACTTGAGCTAAGGGGTAAAAAATATGACATCACTATGCATCGTTTCTTCATGAATAAAAGCAAAGAACATGATGTCACAATGCATTGAATTGTGTAGTAATTAAATCTTATCGATACTGGATGAAACACATTTGATTGGACTCATGTCCAGGTCCAATCAAGGGTGTACTAGGATTTACCCTTGGCCTCAGGGTGTATGGAATAAAACCGAGGAAAATCCCCCTTCAACCTTCATTAACCTGGATTTAAAATTAACGTAAGCAAAGTTGGTCAGCACATTTATCATAAAAAGTCTAGCTGTCAGTTTGCCATCAATATCTTGTGTAGTTAGGCATCCAATATTAAACAAATGTTAGTGTTAGATTCTGTGGTTGTGTCTTGTATTTCAATATATATTATGTAAAGATAAAAATAAACCTTGATATAATGTTAACAACATATTTAAATGTTGAAGACAACAGCATTAGATTTCAGGAAGTAAATGACACTCACCAATCTTAAGTCCTCTTTGCCACCTGAAGTTGACGCGCCTAACACTAATGCGATAATCTGGTTCTATTTTTCGACTAGTTACCACTCCTATCACCCCAGCATCTCTAAGTCGCAACAACCTTCTTTCTTCAAGCCTTAATATAGCTTGCTTCCTTCTGTCTAAAGGTTTTAAATCTTCTATCTCACTTGAAACTATAAAAAAAGCAGTTTTCTATCAGGGTAATTGGAGATAATATTTTTCCTTGCTTACTTCATTTAGAGGAATATTACAAACTAATCAATCTACTCTGAACCAAATTATTACTAGAGGCCCATGGGCCACATTGCTCACCTGAGCACTGTGGCTAGGAAAAAGTAGAAATTGGTTTATTATTGAAAAGTTGAAATCCAAAAGTATTCCCATGACCAATCATGGCTTTGCTATTCTTGAGAAGAAGATTTTTAAAGAATTTTCCTATATATTTCTATGTAAAACTTTGATTGGCCATTGTGGCTCTGCCCTACACCCAGGGGTCATGATTTGAACAAACTTGAATCTACACTACCTGAGGATGCTTCCATATAAATATGAACAATTATGGCTTTGTTATTCTTGTGAAGAAGATTCTTAAAGAATTTTCTTATATATTTCTATGTAAAACTTTGGTCGGCCATTGCGGCCCCGCCCTACCCCAGGGGGTCATGAATTGAACAAACTTGAATCTACACTACCTGAGGTTGCTTCCATATAAATATGATCAGTTATGGCTTTGTTATTCTTTAGAAGAAGATTTTTAAAGAATTTTCCTATATATTTCTATGTAAAACTTTGGTCGGCCATTGTGGCCCCACCCTACCCCCAGGCGTCATGATTTGAACAAATTTGAATCTACACTACCTGAGGATGTTTCCCCATAAGTTTCATCTTTCCTGGCACAGTGGTTCTACAGAAGAAGATTTTTAAAACATACCACCAAATTTTTATTAATTCCCAATTATCTCCCCTTGAATGAGGGTGTGGCCCTTCATTTGAACAAACTTGAACCCCCTTCACCCAAGGATGCTTTGTGGCAAGTTTGGTTGAAACTGGCCCAGCGGTTCTTGAGAAGTCGAAAATGTGAAAAGTTTGCAGATAGACGGACAGCTCGACAGACGGACAGACAGACAGACAGACCCCAGACAAAATGTGATCAGAAAAGCTCACTTGAGCCTTCGGCTCAGGTGAGCTAAAAAAAGGTTTGGTTAAAGGAAGCATTACACTCCTGCCTTACCTCTAAAGTTTCTTTTGAGATTTATGTCTAAGACAATTCCACCATCATCACCATCGTGTACATCCACTTCTGGGTGAAAATCCATAGAGTGTCGCTTAACCCCTGTGACAATCATAATTTACAAAACAATTCTAAATGATTGACCAATGTTTTTGTTCATTATTTGATTAAGTATCCAGCTTACTTAAATCTACATATCATTCATGAAAAACAAGTGGCCCATGGGCCACATCGCTCACCTGAGCACTGTGGATAGGAAAAAGTAGAAATTGATTTATTATCAAAAAGTTTAAATCCAAAAGTAGTCCCATGACCAATCATGGCTTTGTTATTCTTGAGAAAATGATTTTTAAAGAATTTTCTTATATATTTCTATGTAAAACTTTGGTTGGCCATTATGGCCCCGCCCTACCCCCGGGAATCATGATTTGAACAAACTTGAATCTACACTACCTGAGGATGCTTCCATATGACTATGATCAATTATGACTTCTCAATTCTTGAGAAGAAGATTTTTGAAAAGTTTTCCTATATATTTCTATGTAAAACTTTGGTCAGCAATTGTGGCCCTGCCCTACCCCCTGGGGTCATGATTTGAACAAATCTAAATCTACACTACCTGAGGATGCTTCCCTATAAATATGATCAATCATGGCTTTGACATTCTTGAGAAGATTTTTAAAGAATTTTCCTATATATTTCTATGTAAAACTTTGGTCGGCCATTGTGGCCCCGTCCTACCCACGGGGGTCATGATTTGAACAAACTTGAATCTACACTACCTGAGGATGCTTCCGTATCAATATGATGAAATATGGCTTTGTCATTCTTGAGAAGAAGATTTTTAAAGAATTTTCTTATATATTTCTATGTAAAACTTTGGTCTGCCATTGTGGCCCTGCCCTACCCCCGAGGGGTCATGATTTGAACTAACTTGAATCTACACTACCTGAGGATGCTTCCCTGTAAATATGATCAATCATGGCTTTTTCATTCTTGTGAAGCGCAGCACAGTTAAGGTTACAGTAAGGAGGCGGGGCCTAATTTGTACGGGAAATGTTTACTATGACGTCACACATAATATAAGGTCTTCAAAATATCACAAAATGAAATTATTTGCTATTTCAAACAGCTGGATAGCTGTATACTACATACAAACTTACTATTACATGCAGTTTTGTCGTTTGTTAAATCCCACACAACAGTATATAAACGATGCATCGATCGCAATGCACTTGTCAATGTGACGTCATCTCGCAAAAATGACGCAGTTTGTACACAGCGAGAGGCTGATCAAGTCACATTTTGTACAATGAAAAATGTCTTTTGTTCTCAAATAAAATATTTGCAGTAAAATAAAAAGCCGTTAACTTGGATGCGATGTCTATTTTAGTATTTTATTTATAAACAGTACGTGCATTATGCAGACAAGCGATACTGTCGTGTGTTTGTATGCAGATTCATTTAAAAAGTAATGGAAGGGCCCTAATAAATCGATTTATTGCAAGGGCACACCCTCAATGTATCTTTTCAAAATTTTACACATAAACTCAAGAAGCATCAAGATATTTGAAAAGTGCTGCGAACCTCTTGAAATCTTGCAAATAAATTAATTATAGCTATATTTAATGTATTTGACCAGCAAAATATGCAACCTGCCGTCCAACAAATTAAATTTTACCAATTAAAAAAGGGAATCTATATAGGTTCGCAGCACTTTTCACGAACTACATATAGTATTGAAAAGGATTATAAAATAAATTAAGATTTTTAACTTGGTTATGCCCTTGCAATATTGAAATTTATAGATGACCTCTAAACTGTAAGTATAATTGCCAAAGTCATGTGACGTCGACATCACATGTAAAGTCTAAATAAAAAATCTAAATGTCCCCAACATGTAGATTTAAACCACATTACATTTTTTGATATCAGTGAATTCCTAAAAAAGAATCGCCTATCCTAATAAACTGTGTATTTTTATCTTAAAAAATCGCCGATATTTCCATTTGTAACCTTAACTGTGCTGCGAGAAGATTTTTAAAGAATTTTTCTATTTAAGGTCTTCCGTCTTCAGCGGAAGACCTTATAGTGATTCTACTGTTTCTTATTATTATTATTATTATTATTATTATTCTTATTTTTTTCCCCAAAATTTTGTGCAGGCGATTTCTCCTAAACTATTTGGTGGATTTCAATGAAACTTTCAGGAATCATGCATCATTATATGAACTTTGTTCATCAGAAGGAAAATTTGGAATACTCACCTTCGGTTCCAAGATATTGACAGTTTTCTGATTTTAAAATGAATTTTTGTCGCCCCTTTTTTTCAAAAATGGTTAAAGGTATTAACTGGAGACTTATTAGAGATGATAGAGGATGACTCTTAGATATGTGAAATCACCTTTTTGTGCGTCGTCAGTACTTCCGGTTGCTACCGGAAGCGTATTTAAAAAATGCAATTTTTCAACTTTTTTGTTTTTCAATATTTTTCTTTGATATTAATAATCTAAATAGAGACTCCTTTAAGAATGCATGATATGTAATTTGATTTAGAATCCATAAAGGCAATCTCGAGATATTTACATTTAAAAATTTGAAGCGGTGTTTTCAATGGCCGAATGGTTAGCGCGTTGGATTGTCACGCGGGCGACCCGGGTTCGCTCCCCCGAATATCCGAATATTTTTTTTTACTTTTCTAGCTCGATTTTTCTTCTTTTTATTTCAGAATCGGACGGAAGACCTCTCGTTGCTCGCAACGAGTATCGTTTCTAGTTTTCTATATATTTCTATGTAAAAGTTTGGTCACCCATCGTGGCCTCGCCCTACCTCCGGGGTTCATGATTTGAACAAATTTGAATCTGCACTATCTGAGGATGTTTCCCCATAAGTTTCATCTTTCCTGGCACAGTGGTTCTACAGAAGAAGATTTTTAAAACATGACACCAAATTTTCATTAATTCCCAATTATCTCCCCTTGAATGAGGGAGTGGCCCTTCATTTGAACAAACTTGAATCCCCTTGACCCAAGGATGCTTTGTGGCAAGTTTGGTTGAAATTGGCCCAGCGCTTCTTGAGAAGAAGTCGAAAATGTGAAAAGTTTACAGACAGACAGACGGACAGCTAGACAGACAGACGGATGCCAGACAAAATGTGATCAGAAAAGCTCACTTGAGCCTTCGGCTCAGGTGAGCTAAAAAGTCTTCCTGAATACGGTACTTTCTTGTAAATTCTGATCCCCTATTGTTGCCTCAACTAGGAGCCTTGGTCAGATCAAAAGTGAACTAAAACTTTTTAATTGACTTGGAGATCATTCATTTCTCAAACTAAAAAATTTTTCAACCATTTCCCAAAACCATTGTTTATAGCCATCCTGGGCCTGAAATTGAGACCACTGAAAATTTCACCTATCCATCCTGTCATATTAGATGGGAAGATTGTTCCGTCCAGTGTTCCTGACTTATAAATGCATGCAGTTATGTTTAGGAAATAGTAAATTTAAAGAATGTGTTAGAAAAACATGGTTAGTAATATTTTGAAATATACGATTAAAAAAAATCGAGAAACAGCACACTTTTTGTGCACAGTTAGTACACACTTTTTTCAATAGTTGGCACTGTAGCTGTCTGGTTGTACATCCAAATTTTTTTCAGACCAGTGAGCTACAGTTCTGCAGCTAGGGACAAAGGTATATAGCTGCACAAGTACAGGAAGGTGACAATTGAAAAGTTAAAGTCAACAGGTTTATCATAAAACTTTGTTGTTAGATAACCATTAACATCTTTTTCAAAAGATCTAGATATGAAACAGATGTGTGAGACTCTGTGGTATCTTTTAGTTCAGGATTACCGTGACAGCTGACACATAAGAAAGCTGACCTTGCCTTCTATCTCATGCCATTTTGACTTACTCGACTCAGTAGAGCTGGGAGGTGGTTCACTTTGAGAAGACTTGTTAGAAATGTTGGAGGTTGATCGTGTGAATTTCCCCTGAGCCTGCTCGGCTGGCCATGATGGATAGCGTAGGTATGGTTGTCTGCCCGAGTCCACACTGGATGAACGTGGAATGGGTGAGCTTCCTACAAATTAAACACTTCAGTCAATAATTAAGGTTAATTTCTATAATTATGACAGTAATGAAGTCTTCTATAAATATACTTTTAACAATTATGCTAAAGATCCTGGTGACTTTTGATAGCTTGAACTTCATTGTTCCTAATCTCTAAAATATGTGCATTTTAGAAGAGGCCCAAGGCTAATGGATCACTCTTCTGATAAACTGTACAACTTAACACTTCTATTTGAAGCCTTAATGTAGGTCGCGGGTTTGCAGGGCTTAAAGTGTCCAAAAACATACCATGAAAATTACCTAATATGATTTCTCTACCTTTGATTTCCAATCTCTGAAAATTTTATAAAATTCGTCTGCACTGTTTTTGTGTAATTGAATTCCAAAGATGTCATTGTTGTAGAAACATTTTCGACATTATTCTATTGAATTGTATAGGAAAAACGTCGTTTTTGGCTTTTATATTGAAAAATGTAGCATTTTTAAGAACGACGTCATATAATATCGTGACGTCACGCTCGATGTCGTGAATATTGATCCGGTATACAGAGCAAAAAAAAAAAAAATCCAAAAAAAAAAAAAAGAACAACAACAACAAATTATACTGAATTTAAAAAAAAAAAAGGAAATTCATGTTAATCTGCTTTCAAATGTCCAATATCATAATAATTCAATAAAACAATTATTAGTGAAAATTCTCGCAAAAGGCGTAAACCAACAATAAGTCCTTTATTTCCTTTTTTTTAGAAATATTTTCTTTATGTGTTGATTTCTTTTTGTTTTGTTTTCTTCATGCACGGATTCTCGCCTGATTTGCAAAATAAAAGTGATCTTGTATTCCCTTCTGGAAAAGGCAGAAACCCCCGCCCTCCTCCCCGTTGAAATTGCAGATCTGTGATAAGTTTGTCGGAAAAGTTAGAGGTATGAAGATAATATTTAGAAGTCAAGGACTAACACCCTACCCCCCCCTCCCGAAATATGTTTACGTTTTGTTTATATTTTTTTCTTTAGAAAATTCAGCAAGGCACTCAAATCAACGATAACTTCGTATGAATGAACTTCCTCCAAATATCTTCCCGGGTATAGATACATGTATTAATGCATTCAGTGTATATATTGAAACTGTTTTTCTTTAAGTTTACATAGAGGCAGCAGTTAACTAAAATAAATCTTAACTTGATTTTATTTTATGCTTATACGTATGAGGATAGAAAAAAACGTACAAGGAATTATTAGAGAAGTAAATGGGGCGATCGAGAATCTAAACATTAATTTTATTTGGCGTTATCAACTGGCAAATTTTTTTGTTCTTATACTTTCAATATATATAACATAAATTGTACTGAATGAACATGGAAAGCATCGTTAACGTAGCGAATAAAATATGTACATGCAGTATGCCGTTACTTACACAGGCAATTGGAGTATCGACCCCCCCCCCGGGGGGGGGGGGGGGGGGGGGGGGGGGGGGTGTCCTATTTTGGATTTTTAATACGTATTGCATGTTATTAATAATGTTACCCTTTTATCTCTTTACGCTGTTTTTAAATAAGCGTATTTCGTTTTCGACTGATACATAAAAAAAGATGGCTTGTATTTGTTTTTATTCTCGTCGTCTGTCTCTCTTAATCTTCATTTGATCACTATCTAAAGCACAGGAAATCATGGAATATGCAGACATCATTAAATCTGAAACACATTCTTCTTCCTTTTAAGATTTCCATTTAATTTTTTATATGCCTCCGATTAGTAAATATTTCGATTAAATCAACCGCATATATGATGGAGTTAAAATTCAAAAAAAGGAAAAAGTTTACTCATCCCCGGCTTTAGCAAGAAAAAAAATGGAAAGGAGGGAGGGGGTCATATCCTACCTGTCTGTGGTTTTTTACAAGAGGTCAATGCCGCTCAAAAATGTATTGCTTTATGTTTCATTAGTATTAGTACCTTAGCAGTTTTTAATTTGTGACCAATCTGTATATATATTTTTCAAATGTTCTTTTTGAAAATTAAGGTTAAACTTTTAATGTACCGGTGCATTTGCGATGTTTAATATAATGACTTCTTATTGATTATTATGAACTTTTAATTTGGATAGGGCAAAGAATTTGATCCCGAATTTGATTGGCTAAAATCTGTATCTAAAATTACATGGGAAAAACTTCATAGTGTTTTTATGGAAAATAAGACTTTATCAAATGTTATTTATTCAACGTAATTCTTAAAATATGGAATTGAATTTTTAAACCCATTCATTTTTTTAATTTTGCTCTTTGTCCGAGATGAGCACATACCGGTATACCCTTTTATAATCGAGTTCGACTTTCCATCGGCGAGCAGAGTTTTGACGCTGTATACGGAGATAAAAGAAAACAAACACATGCATGCCATATATGGTTGTGTAGATAAATTATCGTAGAAGACAATGGTAATAAACAGTTTGTTAGTGCATTTCCTTTGAAAGTGTAAATGAGTGCGTTTCTGAGGAGGGGGCACTGAGTGTAATTCGGAGTTAAGATACCAGAATATTTACAATCCGTGTATTTTTCCTTATCAAATTCATTAGAAATTCACGACATTCAAATTTCTATAACACATGCGAAACCTTGTCACCGTGCGTTAGAATACACAGTAGGAACTATATGCATTTTCTATAATCTGGGAACACAAAAATGTACAATGTTTGGACTCAATTTAATTAAAAACTATAATCCTGTTAAATTAACGTAAAAATACTACAAATATGCATTTAAAATTAATTTGTCACTTTTTTCCCTCACAATGTTCGTTTGCGTTATTTAACTTTGCAACGTTATCTGACATCACAAATGGCTCTTACGTCTAATAACCGCGTCAGTTTTGAAGGGCGTTAAATTCACATTAAAGATTAACGAAATATGCAATTATGAAGAAGGAAAATTAGAGAATGTAAATATAAGTGGTCCTATAACACACCTGGCCGTCCCGATAAACGTGCTGTATTCAATTTGCCGGTGTAAAGACGAATAATGACCCCCATCGAATAATGACCGGGGGTCATTTTTCGACAGCGAAAAATGACCCCCGGTCATTATTCGACGTAGAAAAATGACCCTTTTGCCCGTAGAAAAAGTGTCACCACCCTAAAAATTTGCAGAACCCACGTGAAGAAAAATGACCCCCGTAGAAAAATGACCCCCTCTAGATTAAAGCTAAAATTCTTAGGGGGCAAAAAAAAAATTAGATAAAGAAGCATATTGGCCAAAATGCTCACCTGAGCTAATTGGGAATAAATTGATGATATGTTGATCTTATAACATTATACAATTATAGCTATATTTTAAGGTCAATGCAATGATTCAGAATCTAAAGGAGTAAAAGATTTATCAAGCCTTAAGGGTTAGGTAAACATTGTTTTTTGATTGTGGAAATCATCGAACTGACAGAAACCAGAAGTCTCTGTCGAGACTGAAGCTCTACTGGTTTGTACTTATAGCCAAGGAAGAGAAAAGTACTTAAGCAATTGGAAACTGAAACTTTTCAACAGCAATGAATAGAATAATGATCTTGATTAAGTCTCTTTATGTTCTTAGTGTAGTCTACTTGCATGCCACATCATATTTTAATCAGCCTAAAACTGTATTTGGGGTAGCATTTTGAGACTATTTAACAGAAATTTCTATTTTTAGTAACCATGGCAACACCATTCATTGAAGTGAAAACTGATATACAGAATTATGTACCTTAGTGTAGTCTACTTGTGTGCCAAGTTATATTGATATAAGACCAAAACTGTTGGAGGTGTAGCATTTTGAAAGAATTTCACAGAAATTTCTATTTTTAGTAACAACAGCAACACCGTTCATCGAAATCAAAAACCGATATACGGAATTATGTACCTTAGTGTAGTAGTCTACTTGTGTGCCAAGTTATATTGAAATCAGACCAAAACTGTAGGAGAAGTAGCATTTTGAAAGAATTTCACAGAAATTTCTATTTTTAGTACCAACAGCAACACCATTCATCGAAATCAAAAACCGATATACAGAATTATGTATTTTAGTGTAGTCTACTAGTGTGCCAAGTTATATTCAAATCAGACCAAAACTGTAGGAGAAGTAGCATTTTGAAAGAATTTCACAGAAATTTCTATTTTTAGTAACCACGTCAACACCGTTCATCGAAATCAAAAACCGATACACAGAATTATGTACCTTAGTGTAGTCTACTTGTGTGCCAAATTATATTGAAATTAGACCAAAACTGTAGGAGGAGTAGCATTTTGAAAAATTGTTTACAGACAGACAGACGGACAGACAGACAGCTAGACAGACAGACGGATGGACGACGGACGCATTACTATCGCATAAGCTCTTCTGGTCTCTGACCAGTAGAGCTAAAAATCAGCAGTATTATATATTATTATATCCTCCGCTTGAAAAGCGGGAGGGTATATAGTAATCGGGATGTCCGTCCGTCGTTTGTTTCGCTTTGGGGTATCCATCTCTTATCCGGAAATCCTCATATAAAAAAAGATGTGTTTGTAAAACAGCTATGCCCCTGTATGGCAACATAGCGAAGATTAAACTTTTCTTAAATGCAATTTAAATATATTGTTACCCAAAGTAGGGTCTTCTCACAAGAAATACAACTGCAAAATAGGAAAGCCCTAGCACCACTTGTTCAAAAGTAATGGCTAAGGATAAGTTTTTGAAAGGTAGGTCAATCTCAAAGGTCAAAGTTGATGATTTCTTAAGAAAATGTTTAATGTAACAAGGATTACATATGTGAAGTATGAATACCCTAGCCCTTACCGTTCAAAGTTATGACCAAGGTAAAAAAAAAAAAAATCATAAGTACGGAAATCTCCAAGGTCAAGGTCAAAAGGTCAAAGTTTTTAGTATCCAATGAAAGGTAATGCCAAAAAACTACACATTTGAAGTATGAGAGTACTAGTATCTACCGTTTAAAAGTTATGGCCAAAGTAAAAATTTGGCATTTTTGTGTAAAATGGGACAAACTCCAAGGTAAAGGTCAAACGGTCAAATTTGGTGGTACCCAAAGTAAGGTCTTGTCACAAGGAATACACATATGAAATATGAAAGTCATAGCTCCAATAAATGAAAAGTTATGGTCAAGGTTAGGGCTTTTGCTGACAAACAAACCGCCAGATAGACAGACGGACATACAGACGAACTCGATAAAATTATATACCCCCGAATCTTCGATTACAGGGACATAAAAAGAAATAGTCTTCAATAAACTTTTCATATTATGATACATTATAAAGAAGATGTTACAACAATGAAAATATTTGTTCTGATTTTCATATTAAATTCTCTGAAAAATATACTCAGAACTGAGTAAAACAGAACAGGCTGTGAAACTTGGTATGGTATTTACATACTGCGACTTCACATTTTCAAATATTTTTAGAGGTACTTGTCATAAAGGGAATATGAAAAATTACAAAAATATTTCTTCAAACATCGTCGTTTATAAACTTTATTAATTGAATAATATTAAACAATATTTTATCAAGAATAAATTCTTTTTTATTCAATGAACATAAAAGATAAGTCCATCATTAAAAAAAATAGTCAAATGAACTCTATTATTTTTAGTCAATTATGCACCCTACATTTGTAAATATTTTTTAAAAGTCTTTGTCACAATGTTTTCAATCTTTAATATGAAGAACATAGCCAAATGATTACAAAAAGTGATTAAAATATATACCTTTCCCCTCTAACTAATGAAAGATAGGCTATTTACCGATACTCATATTCTTGACCTTTTTGCACTTACATGGGATTTAATAATTAAATGACTGTTTGGGGTTACTTTCAGATTATATATTTATCAGAAATTGTACCTTTACTTTAAAAAGATCATATTTAATAGAAAAATAGTAATCAAACACCAAGAATATGAATAGGTAACAAATAATTGTTAAAAGGAATGCACATCATTTCATTATAGATATCACAAAAATGTACACACGATCAAACGATCTACAACACTTACATCTTTGACTTAGACACATTTCAACAAGATATTACACTATATAGCTGGCAACTAAAGATTTATTACGATTTATGCATTCCTTCAAAATGGTTACATACAATTCAAAATATTACGAAAGTTGTATATGTACATTGTAATTTCATTACACTAGATAGTCCTCGGTTTGTCAACTTCAGGTCTAGATCTAGTAGATAAAAGGTGCCTACATATTTTCTCTTATTCCAGAAATATATTGCCATTAAGCATTTTAAACCAAAAATATATTAATTGAATTAAGATTATGTTGGCATGATTGAATTCTGTGAATTTCAAAATGCAGTATTTTCTACCATTTCTATTGAAGCTGTCAAGTACGAGAAAAAGTGACATTGAATTAATTATGACGTCTAAACACATTTACCAGTTATGATGTCATACGAAGTAGGTTCTACGTTAAAAGAAATGTAATGAATACTGTGTGCTAAATCAAAAGTTTATGTCTACATGTATAGTTTTAGCATTAGAATGACTGTGTATTTTACACTAGCCCATAGCTTTACAGAGCATGTATTTTAGGTCTTACATGTATACTTACCCCATCCCCTTTCTTATTTAGGAGGAAGTCGATATTGAACAAAAGCAAAATAAAAAAATACCCTACCTTTATATTTCTATAAGAAGTAATTAAAAATAAGCTTAAAATAATCTACTATTCTACTAATTTTTAACTGTTACTTTGCCACAATACTTTCAAGTATACCTCCACCAACATTTAAAGTATGCTTTAATCATGGCGAAGTAAATTATGATATGATAGTACTTGTGTGAAGGCTTAACTTCATTTCAATATTTTATCTAGAGCCTATTTCAGAATTATTGAAAGGTATAGAGTTTTATTTATATTTTTCCTTTACATTTATTATTATTATTTTTTTTGTTTTGATTTAACGTAATGTTCTTTTTTTTTGGGGGGGGGGGGGGGGGATAAAATTTTCCTCCTCTTTCATTGTCAAATAGGAGTTGCCAAACTTAAACAAGCTAAAAGTTGAAATGACAAAAAGAGCTATTTAATTTTTCCTATTAAAGAGTATTTAAACCTGATTTTTGCATGGTTTGATTTCTAAAAACAAGTGTAATATCATTCTTTAAGCAAACATTATAAGGAGGAATATTAAAAAGAAATTTTATTTACTTGACAATTGAAGAATCTCCTTTCAAACACAATTTTAGCATTGAAAGACTACGTGAATCTCTTAATTATTTCATACGACTTTTTGTATTTTCTGGTTACAGAAAATGTAAAAATTAGTTTCGCTGTAAAAAAGATATCAAAGAGTGTATATTTTGTATCACTTTAAAGGGGGTCATTTTTCAATGGGGGTCATTATTTTATAGGACTAACATATAAAATAATGACCCCCTAGGACTCTTTTTCTACAAAAAATGATTTTTTTCTACGGGTGGGGGTCATTTTTTGTCGTTGAAAAATGACCCCCCGGTCATTATTCGATGGGGGTCATTATTCGTCTTTACACCGGCATGGCCAGGTGTGTTATAGGACCGAAGACAGCCAAAAATATGAATTCAATGCTTAAAAAATAGACCCAAGAAGATGCGATTGATAACACATAATGAAACGCTTTCTAATAATTTCAGTGTTGGTCACTCAAAATAAGCTTTCATTTTTTTTTTTTTTTATAATTTCAGCATGTTCTATGAATATTGTTACACAAATCTACCAATTTCAACAAAAGTTTTAGCTAGGTAATGTACTGGGGCCCATTTTACATAAGAACTTACGACTAAGACCAAAAACTTCAGATTATTGTACATAAAATTTTGCAAAATTGACAACTCTCTTTGAAATTGTTTGTGTTAAAATTTCTTACCACATTCCTTATAAAAAGATTTAAATAATTTTTGATATGATTTTAATTAAAAAGTTATATGAAGAATTAAATTTTGTCTTAAGTTGTAAGTCCTTTTGTAAAACGGGCCACTGAATTTTTCCATTTCTCGTTGTGACGTCATATATATAATCAGATGTGCACAAGAAAGTCGCCCAAATCATACAAATTGCTTACCCAGTTTTAATGACGTCAGCAAACCCGCGACCTACATTAAAGTATCTATACTTAAATATTCCAATGGTACATGTAGATCACCATGACCCATATTTTGGTTAAAACACTCAATTTTAATATGTTTAAAACCCAAGATCAGAGAGGATTTTCAAAGAATTAATGCATTTTCATTCTATCATCCATAGAGCCACACACAAACACCAAAACCAGTGACCCTGGAGCCATCTGAAATTCATAATTTTAGAAGAGGTACCTTGCTCATCATTACTATGTAATTTAAATAGTTTTGTTAGCACCCAAGAGCAGAGAACAAGATTTTCAAAGAAAAGAAGAGCACTCTTGCTCATTATAACTATACATTAACTTAGTTTAATATCCAGGAGCAGAGAAGATTTTCAAAGAATTAATGCACTTTCACTATAATGTATGATCAATGAACCCACACCCTAACACTAGAAACCCTGTCCCTTGGGCAATGAAATTCACAATTTTTAAGGCACTACCCTCTTCATCATAACTGTACATTAAGTTTGCTTGTTTAATACCAAGGAGCAGAGAAGTTTTAAGAGAAATTATGTACTTTCACTATATAATCTTAACAACCCAATCCTAGCACTAGAACCCCAGACCCTGGGGCCATGAATTTCACAATTTTGGTAGAAGACTCAGTGCTTATTACAATCATGCCAACACTTTGCCTGCTTGATGTCAAGGAAAAGAGGAGATTGTTAAAGTTTGCATCAAATTTAGTGGTTCTGTCCCACCCCTCAGGGAGACTCAGACCATGAAATTCTCAAATTTTGTTCCCTTTCACCCATATATGCTTTACGCCAAAGAACTATATGCGGCATATTGCTTATCTTTGCCCCCACAAAAGTCAAATTTGAAAAATTCTTGAAATGTGCTGAATTTTATAAATTGTATGAGAAACATAAATTAACAGATCATATTATAGTTTCAAAGTAGTTTATTGACAATTTTTGTTTTTATGACGTCACAAACAAGTTCAATTTTATATCATTTTTTAGAAAGAAGACAAAATGGACAAAATTTCAACAATTTTAGCTTTAAAATTTATAGAGCCCAAGTTTGCTTAGGAACAATATTTACATATTTCATTGACATTATCATTCTACACATAATATCAAAATATTGAGCCTGATCAGATATGCACTCAATTACTTTTACTCAAAATATTGACGTAAAATATACATTTTTCTGTACAAATCATTGAAATTTTAAATTTACGTCATTTTCGTGACGTCATTTCAAACATATGACGTCATTGCTAATGAAAATATTCAGTGTTCTGAAGTCAGCATATATTCCCCTGTTTAAGAGCATAATTAAATATTTCTCCTTCAAAGTTTGATTTTTGGGGGTGGGGCAAATATTGGTTATTACTGAATAAAGTTCTTTGGTTGAAATTTGTTCAATGATTTCAGAGGAGAAGATAACAAGAGGCCCATGAGCCACATTGCTATCCTGAGCACATGGGCAAAGTAAAAACAACAAATCAGCTCAGTCTTGAAAAGTTTACTGGGGAGGGGAAGGGGGACTTGAATTTCAATTTCAAGTTTCTATTGCCTACCTTGACTGTGATTGGTACTGACTATTGCCTACCTTGACTGTGGGTGGGACTGTTGCCTACCTTGACTATGGGTGGGACCTTTGAGGATGCCACTCTATCAAACAACAATATAACTCATGACTTCCAATCATGGAAAGAATTTTTTTTAATGATTTCCTTGGGTTTGCCGATGATGACTGTGGGTGGGACTTAGTGATTGCCTCCCATGACTGTGGGTGGGACAGACTTATTTCCTAGGCTTTGCCTGCCATGACTGTGGGTCGGATTTACATATTTCCTTGGGTGTGCCTACCTTGACTGTAGGTGGGACTGACTATTGCCTACCTTGACTGTGATTGGTACTGACTATTGCCTACCTTGACTGTGGGTGGGACTGTTGCCTACCTTGACTATGGGTGGGACTGTTGCCTACCTTGACTGTAGGCGGGACTGACTATTGCCTACATTGACTGTGGGTGAGACTGCCTACCTTGACTGTAGGCGGGACTGACTATTGCCTACATTGACTGTGGGTGGGACAGACTATTGCCTACCTTGACTGTGGGTGGGACTGTTGCCTACCTTGACTGTGGGTGGAACTGTTGCCTACCTTGACTGTAGGTAGGAATGACTATTGCCTACCATGACTGTGGGTGAGACTGCCTACCTTGACTGTGGTTGAGACTGACTGTTGCCTACCTTGACTGTGGGTGGGACTGTTGCCTACCTTGACTGTAGGTGGGAATGACTATTGCCTACCTTGACTGTAGGTGGGACTGTTGCGTACCATGACTATAGGCGGGACTGACTATTGCCTACCTTGACTGTGGGTGCGACTGTTGCCTACCTTGACTGTGGGTGGGGCTGACTGGTGTGCGATCTGCTGACCCTATCACATGGCTGATACAGCTGTTGATGCTTTTCTTCAGCTCCTGATTTATAATTAAGAAGCATATTATATTGAATCCAAAAACTGATATTGTGAAAACTAAATTTTGCATTTGGTGCTAAAACTTGCCTGATATTCTTCATCAGTCAGACAGGCAAGAACTTTGGAATCACATGCAACAATAAGAAAATCCAGTCCTTGACTAGCCCATCTTAAAAGAGAATTTTTTTTACTGCTGAGACTAAATAAATGAAGTTATTTAATACATGTACTGTAAACGTGGTTATATTGACGAGTTGAAAAATTGACGATTTTTTGTTTACGAAAATTGACGAGTGTTAATTTTGACGAAATATTTAAACCAAGAGGTATAAATCGGGATACAAAGGTGGCGTCAGAATCACTAAAAATTATTTTTTGTAAAGACCATCTACGGTGTGTAAGATTGTACAAACTATCTAAGTGTGTAAGATTTGATTAAATAAATTGTCTTCATGTATTTTGTTTTCATTACAAGTGGTCAATTGCCTGAGGTGACAAACTAGGTCAAGCACCGCATGATAATTACGTTATATTACACATGCGGTATTTGATAGATTCAATACTTTGAAAAAATGTGATTATATATCCCTATGTTTTCATAACTAATTACAAAGGAAATTAACAGTAACTTTGATCTAGTTTTAATAGGGAAAGCCGAGAAAATAAAGCGGTAATGACACTGACAGCGGTCAATGTCTGTTGAGACGCTATATATATGATGTGAAGTTTGACGAGTGTAAATTTTGACGAGAAAAGAAAAATCGTCAATATAGTCAAAATTAGCACATCGTCAAAATTTCCACGTTTACAGTATTAGATTACTTTTGTGGAGGTTTAACTGGTTAACCTTTTTCATGTTGTGAACCCAAACTATCCTTGAATTTGATACAGGACCAGAAAGAAAATCCCAGGTCAATCTCTTCACTTTTTCAAATACGTTCACAAAATATCTCTACATGACATGCTGTCTAGTTAACAACAAATTAATAATATTCTCTTTGTTGTAAAATCAGGTCCCAACACCATAAACTGAGAACTTGTTAAAGTCAAGTCAAAATTTTGATTTTTGATATCTTCAGTTTTATTGTATGTATTTGCTTGAAAATTTGCAGTTCTGTATAACAGGTAAATTCAAACATATGATCAAAATTTTGACTGATTATCAAATTATTCAAAAGTTATACTGGTTTGAAATTTTGACTTAAATTAAGTCTGTTCTCAGTCTATGGTCTTGGGGCCAGAGAACAGGCAAAGACAAAAAAAAAAAAGAACCATTCATACTTTAGATGAAAAAGCTTTATTTTCTGGATAAATCAACTAAAGTCAACTTCTGCAGTAAAACTTTAAAAAGATGCATGGCCAAGATTAGGAGTCCATAGCAATAGCTTTCTTGTCACCCAATAAGAGATTAATTTTTCTATTACATGATTAGCTGACTTGGTTTGATGATTCTGGACATCGTGAAACTGTGATATGAAAAAAAAACACCCGACTGGCTGCCAGGCCAACCCCGTCTAATAAAGGACGGTAGGTTGTATCAAATGTATGTGAACATAACCCAGTGGTTGTGATGATAAAATAACTGGTAAACACCCATTTCAGTCTTTCAAATAAATAATTGTAATACTTTTAAAGAATATTTTATGACTGTCAGTAGCCATTGCTGTAAAGGGAAAAATAATCCCTGCATGACATAATCACTATTTTTTGGCCATGGTTTTAATAGACAAGTTACAGTTGTTATTCAGAATCAATATGGCATAAATTGAAACAAATATTAAACCTGCAAAAATCAAATAGTCACTACAAGTTTTTTCATAGTGACCTACTTTTTTGTTGACACACTTTACAGCCCCATGATGCATTAGCTGATCATTTTGACAATGAATGCCTGCAAAATTTATAAAGAATTTCATCATAACGTTCTTTTGAGTCAGCAAGAAATGAAGTCCTAAAATGCGCCAACTGACTGCCTTAATTTCCTTAATATGGTGTGCAAAATATATAGGTTTTAAAATTGATTGAAAGTAGTCCCAGCAATTGAATAATTGAAATGCTTATAAAAATGTCACTGAATTCTCAAAGAAATAAGGTGTATTTATCTATGGTTATTTTTCAAACTCCATTTTAGATACATGTATCCTTAAGTCAATGAGGGCATACTCTTCACCCATAAGGGTGATGCTTTGAACAATTTACCTATGACAATATTAATCTTCGCAACTTGGGATATATTTATGTGAAACCTTCCAAATTTCGGATACTTACTTTGGGCGCATACCTCTTCCCTTTTCACATTTCTCAGTTACAAATGCCATCCACTCTTTGGCAAAATTAACAAGTCTTTTGCTGAGTTTTTGCTTAGTTTCTCCAGTTACAAGTCTTGTTACTTCTCTAAGATACTGTAGTTAAAAATTTAAAAATATTCAGTTGCAATAATGATTATCTTTTGACGACTTATCAATTGTTGGTACCTATGGTTTGAAATGCCCTATTAAGCATAGATAAAATTCAGCAGCACCTAAATAAGACAGTCTTGGACACTTATTGACAGGATGTTTTAAAACAAACAAAAGGCTAAGGTAAAGCCAAGATTTTAACTTTTTAAAACTTTGTTCCCTTTTCTCTGCAATACAGCTTATTACAACATAATACTGGGGCTTACAAAAAATGCTAAATAGTTGAATATTTACATAAAATTTTACAAGGTTTGCATGAATTACTCTCTTTATTATCCTGCTTTCATAGAGAAGTGTCTGTGATAAGACTATATGAGACTTTACTTCAAATCCAAAATTATATCCTTTCAGCATTGTTTCTCTGTATAAGTTAAGGAGATGGTTTCTCTCATTGTCGTCAAAATTTGCCATGTCTTCACAGTAAAACTTGTCATCCACTTGCTTTATGGCTTGAACAACTCTTTCTTGAAGCTCCATTGCAGACCCCTAAAATTTACAAAAGAGATTCATACAAGTACATGTACCTTGCTTCTGCAGTACATTCTATATAAACTGTAAATTAGGTAAAACAAGACATCATATAGAACGATGAGTAATACTGTAAAATGAGAAAATTTTGGAAATACATATTTCAGTGGAATTGTATGTGGGAATGCATTGGCGCCTGTGCTTGCTTGTCATTAAAATATATAAATGTGATATTTTTTTCCTTTGGTCTATGCCTGTATTTGATTTTGAAGTCACTCAAGCATGCATGCGCAATAGCATTGATTTCTAACTCACCTACACAGGTAAAATTTTGAGGTGTTGGAAGCACATGGACGTGGAACAATGTCAATTTTGAACTTTTTTAAATAAAAGAAAACATGAATGTACTTCAATAATTGATTGGAGGCGATCATTGCAATTTATTCATATTAGAACCATGCAAAAGATACTTGGATAACTGGTAAACATTATCAGGTATTATATATCTGCAAGGTCGAGACCACGCCCTTTGCCCTAATAAACAGTGCAAATCTTAATCTCAAACATATTCTGATCCTTGTACATGTATGTAAAATTGGTGAAAATCTGCATGGTGGCTCTGGAGAAGAAGATTTTTTAGCAACCAGTACTTTGGTTTTATTTTCCTGATTATCTCCCCTTGTTTAAGGGTCCCAACCCTAGTTTAAAAAAAAAGTGGTAGCCCTTTAGCCAAGGATACCCTGTGACAAATTTGACAATAATTGGCCAATGAGTTCTTGAGTTATGGCCCATATTCTAACAAGAGGCCCATTGGCCTTATAGGTCACCTGAGCATAATGCAACAATTTCAAGTGATTGAATTTGCTTCATGTTTTAAGCTAGATGCTATAGCATTCACAATTTTGAAAGAGGCACCATTGCTCATCATAACTATACACTTTTTCTTTCAACATTTATTTCCCAGACTTATACACTTAGCAATTGCTTAGTTTGGTTACTTAATACCCATAGGCAGGGTAGGGGAACAAAAATGCATTTCAACTAATCAGTAATATTCAGCAATAATCAGTAGTGCCCCTAACATTGTGACATAAACCCCTGACCCTAGGTCCACACTTTGCACATTTTTTAAAAAGGCACCCTTGCTTATCAAAAAATAATGTTTGATTAATACAAAGGAGCAGATTTCAAACAATTAATTCATTTTCAGTATATAAGTAGAGCCCCCCCCCCCCCGTACCCCTGACCCTAGGGCCTTGAAATTCACAATTCTGGAGAAAGGGCCCTTGCTCATCATAACTATATAGGTAGTTCATCTGCTTAATACCCAGGGAGAGCAGAGAAGAAAATTTTCAAAGATTTAATATATTTTCACTACAGAATCATTTAGAGCCCCGGCCTACCACCAGAACCCCTGACCCTGGAGCCATGAAATTCACAATTTTGGTAGAAGCATTCTTGCTTATCATAACTTTGTACTTAATTAGTTTTTTTAATACCCAGGAGCAGAGAAGAAGATTTTCAAAGAATTAATTCATTTTCACTATGTAATCAATAGATCCCCCCAACACTAGAACCCCAGACCCTGGGGCCATGAAATTCACAATTTTGGAAGAAGCATTCTTCCCGATCATAACTATGTACTTATTTAGTTTATATATAATCAATAGAGTCCCACCCTAACACCAGAACCCCTGACCCTGGGGCGATGAAATTTACAATTCTGGAAGAGGCATTCTTCCCCATCATAACTATGTACTTATTTAGTTTATATATAATCAATAGAGCACCACCCTAACACCAGAACCCCTGACCCTGGGGCCATGAAATTTACAATTTTGGAAGAGGCACTCTTGCCCATCATAACTATGTACTTAGTTAGTTTATTTAATACCCAGGAGCAGAGAAGAAAACTTTCAAATAATCAATGCATTTTCACTATATAATCAATAGAACCCCGCCCTAAAACAAAAATCCCTGACCCTTGGGCTATAAAATTCACAATTTTGGAAGAGGCACTCTTCCCCATCATAAATATGTACTTATTTAGTTTATTTAATACCCAGCAGCAGTAATCAATAGAACCCCGCCCTAACACCAGAACCCCTGACCCTGGGGCCATAAAATTCACAATTTTGCAAGAGGCAGCCTTATTCATCATAACTATGTACTTGGTATGTTTATTTAATGCCCAGGAGCAGAGAAGAAGATTTTCAAAGAAATAATGCATTTTCACTATATGATCTATATAGCCCCACTCTAGCACTAGAACCCCTGACCCCGGGGCCATGAATTTCACAATTTGGGTATAGGACTCCATGCTGATTACAATCATGCAAACTGCTAGATGTCCAGGAGTAAAGAAGAAAATTTTTAAATATTGCATTAATTTAAGTGGTTTTGGCCCCACCCCTCAGGCCCCAGGGGGGCAGGGACCATGAAATTCACAATTTTTGTTTCCCTTCACCCATAGATGCTTTATGCCAAAATTGGTTGAAATTGGTTGAGTGGTTTCAGAGAAGAAGCTGAAAATGTTCAAATGTTAACACACGACGACGGACGAAAACGGATAGCAATAGAAGTTTACACACATCGCACATATGGCCATAACATAGCTCTTTGAGCCTTTGGCTCAGAAGAGCTAAAAATACAGCAACCCTTTGACATTATGTAATTGTGCCTTCTGCTTTACATATGTACATAAGTAATACCTTAAATCTGGAAATTTTTATGTCGATTTTATTTTGCAAATCTGGGTCAAAATACTGTTGATTAATTTTTACGTTTCAAAATTTTGCGAATGACCACTATTTTGTTTTCATTTTCTTATTGTTGAATTATTTTTAAGAAAAATATTTTTGCGAATGCAATGAACTCGCAAATTTGCTAAAAATTTATCTACAGTAAAAATTTCCAGATTTACGGTATATTGATTTGAACACAAAAAAGTTTTTAAAAATATTTAGAAATCCTTCAGCCCACAATAAATTTTAATAATTTTAAATTTAAATAAAAGGCCCCTGTGCCAAAGGCGCTAAAATTAATAGTGCACCATTTTTCCTTGTTTTCAGTATTGTAATAAATTTTAATAATTTTAAATTTAAATAAAAGGCCCCTGTGCCAAAGGCGCTAAAATTAATAGTGCACCATATTTTCTTGTTTTCAGTATTGTATTACAATTGTCTGTCTATATAATTTTATTTTCAGGACCATTCAAGGGGCCTCCTCTGCTTTTCTTGTGTTTCTTTGATAAATCTTAACCAGACTTAGTCCTCACTCTTGGGCTACATGTTACATACATGTATACATTAGTTGCTGACCCACAAGGGATTTTTTTTTCTACATTTTTGCTTTCTGAGCCTTTCTCATTAAAGAAATCAGCACTTCCTTATCTTCTGCTGTACTTTAATCATAATGTATACCTTTAGTTCTGTTAAGGATTCTGCAATGGCTTGATGACAAGAAGTCTGTTCATTTACTAGTTGTATTGTTTTTCCCATCAAAGACTCAAACTCCTTTCGTTGTTCACTAAGCTGAGATGAATGAATCACAACAAGAAGTAAACCTTCAACCTATAACACAAAGTAGAAATAACAAGTTACACAATGTCACTGCTTGTTGCAATACAATAAAAAATATATCTTGGGCTATTCAGAAGTTTACAAGATATAATCCTTTGATTCATTTTCCAATAGTAAGTTTGGTTCATGCAGGCCTATGGAGTCTTGATAATGGACCTAGGTCAAATCCCATACCCAAAGTAATCTAGTTAGAATAATCTAATTGTGTCTCCAGACAAGCCATCACCACAGTATGAATACATCTCATATACTTGCAATGTAGCAAATTGGAGTGGATGCACTCGATCAGAAATGATTTTGAAGAATACAAAAGGGGTTATGCTGAAAATAACTATCAAATTAATCAAAACAAACCTTTTTGAGACTGTTTATGCCTTTCATCCCGAAAAATAACCCATTCAAAGACAAAAATTCAACAGATCTACTCAACGTCTTTTTCTTGCTTCAAATTTACATGCTATGTTTACATTTGGAACCCTGGATTATTCATAGTAATTGAACTGAGTACATGTAAGAGTTATCGCCCATGTTTATTTTGCAACATTGCAAATTCACAGAATGAATTCTCTCATTTAACGACAATATCATTTTAACGATAGAATGTTCTATCTAAAAGTAAT
Organism: Saccostrea cuccullata; assembly: GCF_032062105.1. Lineage (NCBI taxonomy): Eukaryota > Metazoa > Mollusca > Bivalvia > Ostreida > Ostreidae > Saccostrea > Saccostrea cuccullata. Next base: position 305,259 of record NW_026928802.1, on the reverse strand, counting down.
CTATTAACAAGTCACCAAGCCTTTAGATTAAAATTCTAAATAAAGTGCCATGCCACAGCATGATACGCCCATCAAAAAATTACAATTATCTTCAACAGTTTAGAGTGCAAGAAAATCAAGTCAAGATTTCCATGATTTTTCCATTCCTTAAAATATCTGTTTATCCATCCCCTGTGGTGTAGGCATTAATTATAACAAATATCACATCAATGATAGATTTCTATACTGATTGTGTTAGACAATTGTCAAATGCCCATCATTTTAAACAATATCAAACAAGCTAATTCAGAGAATTTGTGTCCCCTGCTTAGGGAAAAAGAGACCATGTGCAGTTCGGGGGTGGGGGTCGGATCCCCCCTAATTGAATTTGTAAAATTATTAAATGTATACATGTACACTGAAGCAAATAAAAAATGCCAAATGAATATGGATATAGATTGAAATAAAAAATGCCAAATGAATATGGATATAGAATTGATTTCTTGTTCTTTATTCTTTTTATAGAAAATATTTATCACACTGTAATGATGATTTTATAAGTTTGTACAAGCCAGACATCATATCTTTTTCATATCACATGATGCAGAATACTATCATTTAGTGAAAAAAAAAAGTATTTAAAAAAAAAAAAGAAGATGGATCATCCAGGATTCAATCCCGGGACCTCTCGCATGCTAAGTGAGAGACATACCACTACACCAATATTTTTTAATATTTTTATATTGTATATTTTTAATGCAACAGGCTGACCCATTTGCCCAATTCCCAAGGGATATAGATAACACCTGCTTGATCAGAGATTCTCTACCAGTTAGCTCTTCACACTAATCTCATTAATTTCTCTCTAATTTGACATGTAATTTTCTGTTATCAAAATTCTTCTTGACCAGTGTCTGATAATAACACTCATGGGAAAGGTGGAATTTCTCTAACATATATGACTGCTGTCACGAGAAAAGGGCCCTTAAGGTCAAATATTCAGAAATTGACTTTTTGGTGAATTTTGATAGCTGGACTCTTTTTAAATTGAAATATACATCAATTTTAACAAATATTTCATTTTTTCAGCATTTTTTTTTAGCATTTTAGTAAGGTGCGCCGATACAACTTTTACGTTACTCACTGAATATGTAATGACGCCTCCTGCGTTTAATTCAATTTCCAAAAATTCTTAAAATTACATATTATTTAAATAACCTCAATCATTCTGAGGATTATAAACTTAAGAAAATATTTATTTTTTTCTTCCAAGCGACTAGTATATGTAGCTTTTCCTAAGTGATTTCATATGTTATTACCATTTTCCTACTATTTAGAGCAGATCTAGTAATTTCGTTAAGGTGGTGTGGGTCTAGACAGAATCTAGGAACAGTTTATAATGTATTCAAGAGGGAAAATAATATTGTTTAAATCTATGAAATTATTTTTTTATATAAAATAATCTAGCTCTATTTATAAAATATATAAAGCATTTGTACCATTTAAACATTAGGAGAGAGAGAGAGAGATCCCAGAACATTGCGCGCTAAAGGGGCATCCCCTCGGGAAAAAAAAGCACATCGATCCCGTTATTTTTTTCAAAGTATAATTTTTGGATATTACTCAGCATTCATTCACAAACTTACATGCACGTAACTTTATTACCTATAACTGTTATGATAGGATAGACACACATGCATTTTCTGCATCACCAAAAAATTCAAATGAGAAATAACTTCAGATACGCCAATTAAGGATGTACAACACACCTACCCCAAAAAATTCCTGTCGTTTAATTTTCGTTATTTTTGTATAATTAGTACATGACTATATCTTTATATGCACATTTTGGACAAAATCGTTCGAGTGATTTTTGGACAGGAACTTCCAAAAGTTACCCCCCTTTAGTTGTTTACAAGGAGAGAAAATTTTTAATCAATGAACTACTTAAACCTTGATTTTAAAAAAAGCCAGGTTAGATATAAATGTCAAATTTCATTGGCTTATACCTTTAACCATTTAACACAAAAACATAGTCATCTTTTTGATGTACATATCATCAAAATAATTTTTAAAAACCTTAAACTGAAAAACTTTTAATTATTCAAAAAATTGCGTATTTTTCAAATTCAAAATTTTTTTGTGAAAAAACCTATCGTTTAATTTTGGTAAAAAACTTTCTTTAGGTAGCTGGTAGTAAAAATAATCTTCATAATTTTTTGTATAATTTTTGTACGACCAGTTTTGATTTAATAGCGGAAAATTACCCTCTCCCCCTTTCTCAATAAATCACGTTCCCGCGCGCCTTTCAGATGGGGTCCGATCACTTTGTTATATGAATCTACAAATACACATTAAAAAAAATTAAATTGGAATATTGCTTTTGCTTCAAAAATATATTAACTTACAAATTTAAAAGTTCTCATATGTAAAGCGTATTCAAATGTAGATTTTTAGGCAATTTTTGAATACCCCTATCACCCCCACCCCTTCCTTTTTTTGCGTCGCAGATCATTAGCGTTTGACGAAACGTCGTTTACAGTGCAAATTATACTGGTATTTCGTCATTTGAATCCCGGAGGTCTGCATTAGTTTAAAAATTAATGAATTCAGAATAAATATTGACTACTCTTTTTCTATGTATCAGGAAAAAATTACTGAAGGATTTTATGTTTAATGTAATTGCATTCCATATCACATGAAACCTGGATATGAATTCAAGTTTTGTTGAACTTGAATATGTTGATTTTTAATTCTATTTCTTTAATTTTATTCATTAAAAAAGGGTGTATTTTCAACTCTCCTGTGATATAAATGGAATAATTGTAGTTTCTTTCATGTCATTATTTCAAACGAGACAGTATGTGGCCGTGGGGATACATCGACATTTGCATAGATGTACACCCCTCATGATATTGTACGCATTTCTTTCAATGTCGTCGCTTCTAAAGTTAAAATGAAAATTCCGTATTCGTCCACATTAACTTCAAAATATCAAACATTAAACTCTTCATCTATTTCAATTTATATCAAATCGCACTTTGATATTTTTAAAAATCCTATAGGCTACGTTTTGTTTTGATTCGAGGAAATGCGAACCGACATTGTTGACAGAAAGTAAAACGATTTGTTGCAATAAGATATTCATAAATGCAGATAATTTCAGTACAAGTGGACAATTCTTTTCAATTCTATACGTACATTGTGTATATGAGGTCTATAGTATTCAATTCTCGGATTTATCAGGTCTTGCTGTAAATGTATCTGATTCTGTGAAAAACCGTGAATAAAGGGAGGAAAATAAACATCTCCTACGTTTATAGAGTTGTTCCTCTTTGATCAGTAAGGGTCTGAGAACAACATCGATTTTACATTGTAAAAAGTTTTTTTTGTCTATTTATTGTTGTTTTATTTAATTAAAGAAGAAAAACAATATTTATATCGTAAATGCACAAATTGTAATGAAGACCATTAATCGGAATGTTATATAGCCAATTGTACATAATGAGAATTTCGGCAATGTAAAAAAAAATTTTCAGAATAAAAAAAATGCTGCGCTTTGATCAAAAATACAATTTATTGTATATGAAATGAAATGAAATAAACATTAAGGAATGGTATTTTATGTCTTGCTTTTTACGGAGTTTAATCGGGTTAATTAAAAAATACTTATTGATTGAGTATGGTACGCACAATCACAGCCAAGCCCCATATCCCAATTTTCTTTCATGATTGATATACATCGGGATCGTTTTACTCGTCGTTTTGACGCTTTATTTTTGACGTAAAATTTGAAGTCATGTCAAACGTTCAATTGAAATCGCAATAATCTCCCCCAGTGTGTTGTACGTCTTTAAGATATGTAAACTTGTTTTTAAAAATGTTTATTCCGTTTATAAAAATTCATGAATTAAAAAAAATATATGTTTGCCACCTCCATGCAAGCAGGTTTTTTTTTATTTTATTTTTTTGAATATATTATTAACCAGAAGTCTCTGTCGATATTATAGCAAAGGAAGAGAAAAGTACTTAAGCAGTTGGAAATTGAAACTTTTCAACAGCAATAAACAGAATAATGATCCTTGATTAAGTCTCTTTATGTTCTTAGTGCAGTCTAATTGCATGCCAAATTTATATTATAATCAGACTAAAATTGTATTTGGAGTAGCATTTTGAAAGAATTTCACAGAAATTTCTATTTTTAGTAACCACGGCAACACCGTTCATCGAAATCAAAAACTGATGCACAGAATAATGTATCTTATTGTAGACTATTTGTGTGCCAAGTTATATTTAAATCAAACTAAAACTGTAGAAGGAGTAGCATTTTGAAAGAATTTCACAGAAATTTCTATTTTTAGTAACCACGGCAACACCGTTCATCGAAATCAAAAACCGATACACAGAATTATGTATCTTAGTGTAGTCTACTTGTGTGCCAAGTTATATTGAAATCACACCAAAACTGTAGGAGGAGTAGCATTTTGAAAGAATTTCACAGAAATTTCTATTTTTAGTAACCACGGCAACACCGTTCATCGAAATCAAAAACCGATACACAGAATTATGTATCTTAGTGTAGTCTACTTGTGTGCCAAGTTATATTGAAATCAGACCAAAACTGTAGGAGGAGTAGCATTTTGAAAATTGTTTACAGACAGACAGACAGACAGACAACAGACAGACAGACGGACGACAGACGCATTACTATCGCATAAGCTCTTCTGGTCTCTGACCAGTAGAGCTAAAAACCGATGCACAGAATTATGTATCTTAGTATAGTCTACTTGTGTGCCAAATTATATTGTAATCGGACCAAAATTGTAGGAGGAGTAGCATTTTAAAAGAATTTCTCAGAAATTTCTATTTTTAGTAACCATGGCAACACCGTTCATCGAAAGCGGAAACCAATGCACAGAATTACGTATCTTAGTGTAGTCTACTTGTGTGCCAAGTTATACTGAAATTAGACCAAAACTGTAGGAGGAGTAGCATTTATTTTAACAGAAATTTCTATTTTTAGTAACCACGGCAACACCGTTAATCGAAATCAAAAACCCATGCACAGAATTATGTATCTTAGTGTAGTCTACTTGTGTGCCAAGTAATATTGAAATTGGACCAAAACTGTGGGAGGAGTAGCATTTCGAAAGAATTTCACAGAAATTTCTATTTTTAGTAACCACGGCAACACCATTCATCGAAATCAAAAACCGATGCACAGAATTATGTATCTTAGTGTAGTCTACTTGTGTCCCAAGTAATATTGAAATTGGACCAAAACTGTAGGCGGAGTAGCATTTCGAAAGAATTTCACAGAAATTTCTATTTTTAGTAACCACGGCAACACCGTTCATCGAAATCAAAAACTGATGCACAGAATTATGTCTCTTAGTGTAGTCTACTTGTGTGCCAAGTAATACTGAAATCGGACAAAAACTGTAGGAGGAGTAGCATTTCGAAAGAATTTCACAGAAATTTCTATTTTTAGTAACCACGGCAACACCATTCTTCGAAATCATAAACCGATGCAAAAAATTATGTATCTTGGTGTAGTCTACTTGTGTGCCAGGTTATATTGAAATCAGACCAAAACTGTAGGAGGAGTAGCATTTTAAAAAATTGTTTACAGACAGACAGACAGACAGACGGACAGACAGACGGATATCGACGGACGCATTACTATCGCATAAGCTCTTCTGGTCTCTGACCAGTAGAGCTAAAAATGATTAAAGCACTAAGTTTCCATTGTTTATTCAAATAATTTTTCTTCGCCTGTCTTACAGTTATGGAGTAGAAACACAATAAAGAGGCTAATAATAATGTGAAAGGATTATCTTATGAATGGTTTATATACTGTACCCAAAACTGAAACTTTATTTCAACTTCTTATTTTTTGTAAGTAAATCAAAATTAAAATTGACATTCACATATTTCTGCACATTACTTTTTTTTTTCTTTTAATTTTTAATTTTGTTTCACTTGAACATAACATTTGTATTTTTCTTTCAAGGACCACTACTATGATCTAAAAGAAAAAAAAAGAATTATGTATATTGCATAATTTAATCAAAGTTGGTTAATTGTACTGTTCTGTCTCTTTTTATATATATAAACCCTAAACGGTGCCCGATTTTTCTGTGCGAAATTACAGTTCAGTCACAATTTTGACGAAATCTATTTGAAACTGGAACTGAATGAATATATTTTTACGCAGAAAAGGCATGCCCATAGGAATCAACTTCAGTTGTTTGTTTTTGGTTTTTTTTTGGGGGGGGGCATATTTTTTCAGTTGGGGACACTTTCAACAACCAAATATTCCTTGACAAGCAACAGAAAGTTTCTACGGTCAAGAAAGGTCACCTATTCGGCAAACCATTTTTTCCTTGTTATTATTTCAAAACATACTACTTTCTCGATATCTCAAAATTAAAAGAAATATGACTCGTTTTTCATTTATATAAAGGAGGGGGGTGCCCAAACTTGAAAATCCAACTTCGGCGGGGGGGTGGAGTAGGTTCAGACTTTTTGGGTAGGTTCAGACTTTATTCACTACTAAATTTCCTCTATGAACGGGAGCATTGTCATCCATAAATACATACTCATTATCTGGAAAATGTCTGGCTAAAATGGGCCAAAGGTTGTTGTCTAATATTTCTATATATTTTCTTGCATTTATGTTACCTTCTACATTAGTTAAAGTTCCTATTCCTCTTAATATACAAACACAAACCCAGATCATGATACTCAGATGTCGTCGAGATGGCGGACACACAAGCTGCGCACTGTACTTTTCCTCGTCTTTTCTCCAGATATAAACTTTCTTATTTTTTCCAATTACTATCTGGCTTTCATCAATGAACACCCATTTATTCATCTCATGATGAACAGTCCAATAGACGAATTTCACATTCCTAAGAGTTATCTCCTGTTCTCGGGGTAACGCTCATTTTTCCCACTTTGTCCTTTGTAAGTTACCTGTATATTTTTAATCTTCAAACGTTATCGGACAATTTTGATCTGTACCAGTATTGCCAGAGCATGGGGCAACATGAAAAGCATAGTGAATATATTCTTTCAGATTTTATTTCTAAAATACTGACCCATAAACTTGTAATGTAATTGAAGGAAAACAGTGTCTTACGCCGGTTGACCTCGGATTGACCCGCAAAGGGGAATAACTTTTGTAAATGTGAAAGTCGTCTATTTCTTCTCCTTGCACCATTTACAGCGAGCTTTTTTGTTGGCCTCACGAATAGCGACTTTTTTCTTGGCAACCCCTCGTTTGTATCCCAGCTCTTGAATTTTTTTTTATAGTTCTAGTACAAAATCTATGATTGTTTTCCTCATTTATAATACCTGTGATGTCTTCGTAAGTTCTTTGTCTGTTTTCTTTAACTATACGTGAAAGTTTGTTTTTATCTATGTCTGTAAACACTTTCTTTCTCCCTCTTCCTCGTTGATTTTCTACCTGTCCCGTTTCATCAAACTTTTTAACAATACTACGTATTGTTGATCTAGGGATTCCTAATATTCTCTCTAATTCTGATGTATTTCTGTTCTTTTTATATGATTCTACAACCATACTTCTGACAGACGTATTTAATTCTTTAACCTTGCGACCCATGTTGTTTATACATAAATTAAGCGACAAACAATGTAGCAGACGACAAAAATATTGTGTATACGTCATCAATTTTAGTATTACAACACAAAGATAAAAGTAGAATGGGAAAATCATATGTCTAAAAATAGCACTCAGCCCTACTTTACCGAACATGCGAGAAAACCTGATACGATTTGCGGGGAAGTGGCGAATAATTATGTCCCTTGACTGTATGTACTTAGTTTATTTAATACCAAAGAGCAGGGAAGAAGATTTTCAAAGAAATAATGCATTTCCCTATATAATCTATTAAACCCTGCTCTAGCATAAGAATCCTGATACTGGGGCCATGAATTTCATAATTTTGGTAGAAGACTCAATGCTGATTACAATCAAGCCAACAGTTTGACTGCTTGATGTCCAGGAGTAAAGAGGAAATTTTCTTAAAGATTGCACTAATTTTAGTGGTTTTTGCCCCATCCTTCAGGCCCCAGGGGGCAAGGACCATAAATTTCACAATTTTTGTTCCCCTTCACCCATGCTTTATGCCAAAATTGGTTGAAATTGGTTGAATGGTTGCAGAGAAGAAGCTGAAAATATTCAAATGTTAACACAAGATGCACTGTGGATGACAACTGACAAAAACAGAGAGCAATAGGTCACCTGAGGTGACCTAAAAATATAAGTAAGATCAAAGTGCATCAAATCTGGTAATATGTAGCATGTATCATCAATGCTTGTTTTTTTGTAGTAACTCTGTAATGAGATCTGCCCTAAAAGTTTAAACCTGCTCAAAAAATATTAACCTTGCTGTTTTTTGTTGAAATAGCATTTACTAAAACCTTGACTGGTACACTGAGACACACACTATAAGCATTGTTCAAACATCTCAATTTATGTAAGGCTTAATTAAAGCACTTGAAATGGAAATCTGTTTCAAAAGCTTTCACATGGGATGCTGACATAAAGGTTATTACATACATGGAAGCCCAACTTTGTTGAGGTGAGCTGAAAATGTCTAAAATGTCTACTGACTAACAAACAGCCACATCATTGAGCATTGCTTGTAGGGTAGAAGTAAGTAATGTGAGTGGTACCTGTATGTGTGACAGAGCAATTGCAGTCTCAGCTGTAGGATCCACTTTTACAACCTGACCAAACCACAGAGGGCAATCTTTAACACTGCCCTTGCCCCCCTCACAGCACACCATCAGTAGGTAGCCATCTTCCTTCAGGCTGCCCAAATCCTGCAGGGAAGCACTTAAGTCTTCTCTGCCACAAGTCACATTCAAAAGTTGCAAAATAAGGTGTCTGTTGTCTGCAATTCTGGATGGAATGAACACTAAATAACCTGGGTCATTGGAGGCAAAGTTTACCTGTAAATCACCATTTAAGACATGAAGAGATTACATCAGTATTTCTTTTATAGGAGTAAGAGGCATGGAGATCACAAAAATCTTCATAGTAGAAGATCATAGTGACATGCTTACAGCTTGCTGTTTGAAGACTGAATTTGTACTTATTATAATTTTTCATTTTGTTTAATTATATTAATCTGGTATACATGAAGTCTGTCACAAGATCATGGTATATTTGTATCACAAGATGAAACAAGAGGCCCATGGGCCACATCGCTCACCTGAGCACTGTGGCTACATGTAGGAAAAGTAGAAATTGGTTTATTATTAAATCAAAAAGTACTCCCATGACCAATCATGGATTTGCTATTATTGAAAAGATGATTTTTGAAGAATTTGCCTATATAATTCTAATATGTAAAACTTTGGTCGGCAATTTTGGCCACGCCCTACCCCCGGGGGTCTTAATTTGAACAAACTTGAATCTACACTACCTGGGGATGCTTCCATATAAATATGATGAAATATGGCTTTGTCATTCTTGCGAAGAAGATTTTTAAAGAATTTTCCTATATATTTCTACAGTCGTTTGGCCAGTTCCGGATTTTGGCCAGTTCCGAATAATTAGTAATTTAAGGACTGATAATTAATAGATTCAACGGTGTAAAAATAAATTGATTTCTATGGTAAGAAGGCTTATCTATGAGTGTTTGAATTATGTGAAGTTTTGATTTTTTGCCCTCAGTTTGGTTTCATTATCGTACTTGAAATGGTTGGCATACTTTTACAATGCAACAAATCTGAATCACCGCGACACGTAAGTCTGCAGAAAAACCTCTGTAGATGCATAAATTTTTCACATAAAACAACGTTCCAGGTATCAAAAGTAAGTTTGATATGTACTCTAATATATACTAAGAATTTGTCAAAAATAAATATTTAGAACACTGGAAGATATCGAAATATTTTCGTGTTCTTATTTTACCAGTTCCAAATACCCATTTTAAACACTATTATAAATTCACTCTTCGATGTTTTTTTCATTGTAAACGTGACTTATTATACCCCCGCTTGAAAAACAGGAAGAAGGGATATAAAGTAATGGGATGTTTGTCCATCCGTCCGTCCGTCCGTCTAGCTGTACGTCCGTCTGTCTGATATGCTCTGGTGTATCCATTTCTTATCCGCAACCCCTCTTCTACCACTGAATAAAGTTTAATGACGCTTCACAGAATTTAATGAGTCTTTCACAGAATCTTTGTTTAACAGTGCCAAAGTGCACCTATTTTATTTTTGGATCTGGTACATAATTTGGGCTCCCTGAGAAAAACATAGATACTGCCATTCTTTGAAATATTGAAAGGTATATCCATCTCTTATACGCATTTCCTCCCATACAATTGAATAAGATTTAATAATACTTTCACGTATTCTTTATTGCATTGTGACATTGTGACCTTTTATTTTACTTTTTGATCTGACATTTATTTCGGGTAAAACATGGAGTTTGTCTTAAATAATCATAAAGGAGGCGTGGGGTATCATTAAAATGAGCTCAGTGCCCACAGTACCTCTAGTTTCTCTTCAACCTTTGGAAATACATATAATTTATTGGTAAGCAATTAATTTAACTTTTCTTAGCAGTGCTCCAAGTTGCGACTAAAACGGTCGCATTTGCGACCCAAAAGTTGGTTTTGCGACTAGAAATTAAAAATAAAACGCATTGAGAAAATCTGGGCTGGCAACGTCCATCTTTTTATGATCGGGATCGAGATTTATGTTTTCAAGATTCTCTATCAAGACAACGTTTGAAGATAAATACTTTAACACACTTTACAAAGCATCGTATGGACTTAGATCATGTAATGTTATGACAGCATGCTGTAATAGTAGTCTCGTTCAACCAGACGCTCGGCTGTCTCCGTAAATCTCCGACAAGCAGTCTCTCTGCTTGTCGGAGATTTACGGAGACAGCCGAGCGTCTGGTTGAACGAGACTAGCTGTAATAGTTAAGTTAGATAGAACCAGAAACGTATAAACATAACGTTTCTGAGAGAATGGCATCCAAACATCGTAAACTTTCTAGAGTTTCTCTGACTTTGTTATTAGAGCATTTGGTCAATGACTTTCATATCACAATTAAGTGTTTTGGCGGCATTGATAACGACTTAGTTATGGTTAAGATACGTAGTCGTAAGTAAACAGGTAAACATGATAAACAATTGGCAAAGTCCTGTCTTATCAAGACTGTCAAAGTTTTATTTTATTTTGATTAAACTCTATTTCTAGGATCAGATTACTTGTGTTCTTCTGTGTACATGTACTATACAAAGGGTGGTTGTTTTAATAAAAAATTATCCTTCAACTAGCAAAAGATTTCTAGTCACAGTAATTAATAATCTTTGATTTAATAAAAACATAACACATGTGGAAGTTAGTTCATTGTTTTAATAGTGTTATTTACATGTTTCAATCATGGCGAGTGAAAAATTTGTTTGTGGCGACCAGAAATTCTGAAATGGCGACCAAAAAAAATTTTAGGTCGCCATTTAGCGACCTAAAAGTAAGTGCGACTTGGAGCACTGCTTAGGCATGCCAATTGATAACGTCTGGGACGTATATTTGTTAATTTAGGGTTGAATTGAATAAGAATCTCTGGGGTATCCGGAACCCTTCGGGTTATTCGTAACTGGTAAAATGGACACCTATGGTAAGTTGCGAAATAATTTTTTTTGAGGGAAGTCTGAACTTTTATGAAACAATATTGAATTTCACAAGTCATCGAACTACCTTGACAAAACACTTGGATTTTGATATAATTCCTAGTATATTTATAGCACCGTCGAATCGGTTTCTTATTCGGAACTGGCCAAATAACTGTATGTAAAACTTTGGTCAGCCATTTTGGTCACGCCCTACCCCCGGGGGTCTTGATTTGAATGAACTTGAATCTACACTACCTGGGGATGCTTAGATATAAATACATGTATGATGAATTATGGCTTTGTCATTCTTGAGAAGAAGATTTTTTAAGAATTTTCCTATATATTTCTATGTAAAACTTTGTTCGGCCATTTTGGCCACGCCCTACCCCCAGGGGTCATGATTTGAACAAATTTGAATCTACACTACCTGAGGATGCTTCCATATAAATATGATGAATTATGGCTTTGTCATTCTTGAGAAGAAGATTTTTAAAGAATTTTCCTATATATTTCTATGTAAAATTTTGTTCGGCCAATTTTGGCCCCGCCCTACCCCTGGGGGTCATGATTTGAACAAACTTGAGTCTACACTACCTGGGGATGCTTCCATATAAATATGATGAAATATGTCTTTGTCATTCTTGAGAAGAAGATTTTTAAAGAATTCTCCTATATATTTCTATGTAAAACTTTGGTCGGCCATTTTGGCCACGCCCTACCCCGGGGGTCATGATTTGAACAAACTTAAATCTACACTACCCCAGGATGCTTCCAAATAAGTTTCAGCTTTCCTGGCACAGTGGTTTTTGAGAAGAAGATTTTTAAAACATGCCATCAAATTTTTATCAATTCGCAATTATCTCCCCTTGAATGAGGGAGTGGCCCTTCATTTGAACAAACTTGAATCCCCTTCACCCAAGGATGCTTTGTGGCAAGTTTGGTTGAAATTGGCTAAGCGGTTCTTGAGAAGAAGTCGAAAAGTTTACAGACAGACAGACAGACAGACAGATGGACAGCTAGACAGACAGACGCCGGACAAAATGTGATCAGAAAAGCTCACTTGAGCCTTCGACTCAGGTGAGCTAAAAACTGTACCTTGTTTTTTTTTTTTTGCACCATTAGAAACTAATAGAAACAAGAGGCCCAGGGGCCACATCACACACATGAGCACTTTGGCTATGAAAAAGCAGAAAATTAATCAATATAGAATTGAAAAGTATAAATATGACCAATAACAGATTTGCTATACTCGAGAAGAAGATTTTAAAAGATTTTTTTATATACTGTAATCCAACTTTTATTCGCGAGCAAGAAATTTTTGTGAAATTCGCGAGAGCCTCGTGATCACGAATATTTCTTGCCGCGAATGGGTCCTTAAAGCCTCAATGTCTATCAACAACAGATCCAACAAGAGGCCCATGGGCCACATCGCTCACCTGAGAAGCTTTGACCATTCTGTTCTTTACCAGATTTCCCCCTTGTAATACATAAAGCATCCCCACCCTACCCCACTGATCATAATTTAGACATTTTGAAATCTACACTACCCCATGATCCTTCCATGGGCACATATGTTTCAGCTTTTTTGGCCCAGTGGTTCCTGAGAAGAAGATTTTCAAAGATTTTTCCTATATATTTCTATGTAAAACTTTGATTCCCTATAATGGCCCCGCCCTTCCCCCGGGGGTTATGATTCCTAAAATTTAGAATTAACACTACCCCAGAATGCTTCCACATAAGCTTCACTTTTTCTGCCCCAATGGTTCTTGAGAAGAAGATTTTCAAAGATTTTTCCTATATATTTCTATATAAAACTTTGATTCCCCATTGTGGCCCCGCCCTTCCCCCGGGGGTCATTATTTGAACAATTTAGAATCTACATTATACCAGGATGCTTCCACATAAGTTTCAGCTTTTCTGGCCCAATGGTTCTTGAGAAGAAGATTTTCAAAGATTTTTCCTATATATTTCTATATAAAACTTTGATTCCCCATTGTGGCCCCGCCCTTCCCCCGGGGGTCATTATTTGAACAATTTAGAATCTACATTATACCAGGATGCTTCCACATAAGTTTCAGCTTTTCTGGCCCAGTGGTTCTTGAGAAGAAGATTTTCAAAGATTTTTCCTATATATTTCTATATTAAACTTTGATTCCCCATTGTGGCCCCGCCCTTCCCCCGGGGGTCATGATGTGAACAATTTAGAATCTACATTATACCAGGATGCTTCCACATAAGTTTCAGCTTTTCTGGCCCAGTGGTTCTTGAGAAGAAGATTTTCAAAGATTTTTCCTATATATTTCTATGTAAAACTTTGATTCCCCATTGTGGCCCCGCCCTTCCCCCGGGGGTCATGATGTGAACAATTTAGAATCTACATTATACCAGGAGGCTTCCACATAAGATTCAGCTTTTCTGGCCCAGTGGTTCTTGAGAAGAAGATTTTCAAAGATTTTTCCTATATATTTCTATATAAAACTTTGATTCCCCATTGTGGCCCCGCCCTTCCCCCGGGGGTCATGATGTGAACAATTTAGAATCTACATTATACCAGGATGCTTCCACATAAGTTTCAGCTTTTCTGGCCCAGTGGTTCTTGAGAAGAAGATTTTCAAAGATTTTTCCTATATATTTCTATATTAAACTTTGATTCCCCATTGTGGCCCCGCCCTTCCCCCGGGGGTCATTATTTGAACAATTTAGAATCTACACTATACCAGGATGCTTCCACATAAGTTTCAGCTTTTCTGGCCCAGTGGTTCTTGAGAAGAAGATTTTCAAAGATTTTTCCTATATATTTCTATATAAAACTTTGATTCCCCATTGTGGCCCCGCCCTTCCCCCGGGGGTCATGATTTGAACAATTTAGAATCTACATTATACCAGGATGCTTCCACATAAGTTTCAGCTTTACTGGCCCAGTGGTTCTTGAGAAGAAGATTTTTTAATGACCCCACCCTATTTTTGTCTTTTCTTGATTATCTCCCCTTGCGAGGGGATATGTCCCTTCATTTTAACAATTTAAATTCCCCTTCACCCAAGGATGCTTTGTACCAAGTTTGGTCAAAATTGGCCCAGTGGTTCTTGAGAAGAAGTCGAAAATGTGAAAAGTTTACAGACGGACAGACAGACAGACGGACAGCTGGACAAACGGACGGACGACGGACAAAATGTGATCAGAAAAGCTCACTTGAGCCTTCGGCTCAGGTGAGCTAAAAAAGGTTTGATCGCGAAAATTAATCGTCGCAAACTAATTTACCCCAGGTTAATCGTGAAATAAAGTCGTCACGAATAAAAGTTGGTTTACAGTATTCCTAGTGTGTAAAATTTGATCACCCACTGTGGGCCCTTCCTAAGCCTAGGGGTCAAGATTTGAAAAAAAATTGAATCTACACTACCAGAAGATGTTTTCATGTAACAAGAGGTCCATGGGCCTTGTAGGTCACCTGAGCATCACGCAGCAACTTTCCAACAATTGAATTTGGTTCATGTTTTAAACTAGACATCATGGCATTCACAATTTTGAAAGAGGCTAATTTGCTTATCATAACTATACACTTAGCAATTGCTTAGCTTGGTTACTTGATACCCATAGGCAGGGTAGGGGGACAAAAAATACATTTCAACTAATCAGTAATGTTCAGCAATAATCATTAGTGTCCCTACCACACATAAACCCTTGACCCTGGGTCAACACATTTCACAATTTTGGAAAAGGCACCCTTGCTTATCAAAAATGTTTGATTAATACCAAGGAGCAGATTTCAAACAATTAATTCATTTTCAGTATATAAGTAGAGCCCCCCCCTTCTCTATGGTAACCCTGACCCAAGGGCCTTGAAATTCATAATTTTGGAAAACGCAATCTTGCTCATCATAACTACTTGCTTAGTTAGTTTTTTTTAATACCCAGGAGCAGAGATGAAGATTTTCAAAGAACTCATGTATTTTCACTATATAATCAATAGAGCCCCACCCTAACACCAGGACCCCTGACCTTGGGCCCATAAAATTCACAATTTTTTAAAAGCCATTCTTGCTCATCATAACTAGAAAACTGACCAGTCAGCAAGGGCCCCGCCATGGGATAGAATTACAAGGGTGCAGCTTACGGAATGATTAAAAAATTTACGAAGAATAAGCAACAGCAACTGTATTCTTAAAATTTCAAGATAATTCCTGAATATTCAAAAACCTGTAAATAATATCCTTGTATTTACATTAGGCAGTAAAGAACAACTTAACATTGAATGTATATTTAAACAATAATGAAGCTTATCTTATACAAAATGCCAGCCTTTAATGAATGCAAATATCATGAAGGTTTGACCTTAGCTTCAAACAAACAGCAGTTGCAGACAAAGGTTTTCATTAACCCTAGTAATGCTATATATAATACAAAGTGAAAAGGCTGTGAGCTGAATATTTTTGCCTAGTTTTGAAAGAAAAAGAGGTGGTTTGTTTAAATCAAATTTATTTAGTAACAATAATAGTAATATAGACATATTATACATCAAAATGTTCAGCAGACTTTTAGCTTCTATTTCAAACATGTTATAATACAATATATTTGTATATATACAGCTATACAGGTAATCTCCAGGTAGATACAGGTAAAAACATAAAAAAAATAGATTTTAAAAGAGAAATATTATTTTTTAAATCAAATCAATCAATATTTTATGAGAAATTAATAAATTAATAATTAATTGATAATTTTCTTCATTCAATTACAGAACAGGTATGTATTTTTCAACAGGTATAATCCATTTCAACAACCAATGAAAACGACTGAATAACTTTAAATATGCAGCTAATTAAATACATATAAATAAATAAATAACTTATAACATATAACATGAATAATAAAATAAATACATAATATGTCATGATAAATAGATTTGGATTTGGATTTAATGTATCCACACATAATTTTCACACCTAACAGGTAATAATTATATACATGTATATATATTTAGGTAATCTTCAGGTAAATACAGGTAAAAACATAAAGAAATAGATTTTAGAAGAGAAATATCATTTTTTAAATCAAATTAATCGATATTTCATTAGAAATTTATAAACTGATTAATTACAGATAAATAAATAAATAAATAAATAAATAAATAAATAAATAAATAAATAAATAAATAAATAATTTATAACAGATAACATGAATAATACAATGAACACATAAAATGTCATAAGAAAAAGGACAGGAAAGGAATCTAGTTATCAATGTGCCTTGTGCATTGATCCCTGTTTCAAACTTTAAATAACTTATAACAGATAACATGAATAATACAATGAACACATAAAATGTCATAATAAATAAATTCTTTGGATGGATTTGTATCCGCACATAATTTTCACATCTGAACTGAAATCTACTCGTCGACCATCACACGCATCTTGTATGCAGCTATGTAGTCTTTATGTGTGTGAAAAAGTTTGAAGCAGGGGTCAACGCACAAGGCAGTCAGACACTTGTCACACTGATAGCTAGATTCCTTTCCTGCGCTTTTCCTTTTTTCACCAATTGATTCGAGCCTCTGCCTCTCTGCCACCGAGCACACGACACAAGCACGGGTAATGTTTTTCTTTAAGCCTGTTCCAACGATCTTCATGGGGAAGTGGTGCCCCTGCAGTCTCATGATGGGTTCTGCTGCAGTGCTAGGCCTCCCCACAGGCTTTGTACACATTCCTGGGACACATGCTCTATTAACGGACTGCACAAGTTCGGTTACAAGTTGTTTTCGGAAAACTCTGTGAAGCATAGGTTTCCTTGGAGTTAGGGTCTTGTAGCACAGGTAAGCATTCAAAGTAGCTAGAGAAATCACATGGAAAATCACGCGCTTCCACCACTTCAGGGTCCTGGCATTGAAAGTAGCGTAAGAAACCATTTGATCAGATCTACGCCTCCCATATACTTGTTGTACGCATTAACGATAGCAGGATTTTCGATGGGTGTTCCTGTTCGTGGTGCCACTCTTCCACAGGGGGCTTTTGCAGCTTCCTCGATGGTAGATAACAGGTAAACAACTTTACGGTCATGGTACTTCACAAGAACAAGTTCATCATTGCACATACTGAACATATTACCTTTGTCCACCTTTTTGTCCTTTATCCGCTGCTTAATTCCCTTCCGGTTAACTCGTAATGTTCCAGTGGCACCACACTCGAGCACAAACAAGTCAGTGTAAAGCTGTGGTGAACTATAATAATTGTCCATGTACAAAATGTAACCTTGTCCAAAGTATCCTCGCATCATGTCCATAACTAAGTCGTATGTAGCCCCATTTGCACTAGCAGGTGTCTCCGATTTCCCAGTATAAAGTTTGAAACGTAAACAATACCCAGTCACTGCATCACACAACATGTAGGCCTTAATCCCATACTTCTTGGGTTTGTCTGGATTGTACACACGAAAAGACAGATTTCCTCGCCACGGTACCATCCCTTCATCCAAAGACAGATGTTGGTGTGGACGAAACACAGTCCCGAATGAAGAAATAATGTTTTTGTAAAGGGATCCGAGTTTGTATAGAGGGTTGTAACCCGCGTTTCCTCGACGTACCTGTGCGCTGTTATCTGCCAAATGAAAGAAGCACATGAGGAGCCAAAACCTGTCCCTTGGCATTAATGACGGAAAAAACGGTGTGGTATTCACCTCCGATGTCGTCCAATACTCGGAAATGTCCAGCTGAACTACTAAACCCATCGCAATCGTAATTGCGATAAACACCTTCATTTCATCCAGTGTGGTTTTGACCCAGTTACGAAATCGGGAAGAAGGCTTGAGGTTTCCCTCATTTCGTTGTAGATACTGCTCTGCATAGCGATTAGTTTCGTCTGCCATAGTCTGGAAATCATCATCCTTGATGAATAGGTTGAAAAAATCAAGTGGCGAACGCTGATCATCTGGCATTTCAACATTTAGTCCAGGGACGCCTGTGAAGCCCATGTCAGTGCGAGGTCGGTCACCATCTTGCCAGTTTGCCATGAAATTATTCGGATTTTCGTTGACTTCTTCATCGGAACTGTCGGCCAGATCATCAGACTCAAATCCCTCAAACTCTTCGTCACTTTCATCGTCGTTAAATAATTCGTTGAAGAAGTTTTCATGTTGTGGTAAGAACGCCGCCATTTTGGGTCACCCATAAATAAACTCGCAACTACACACTTGTTTTAAATAACAACCAATCAGATTTTAGCTACGTCACTGAGCTAGTTTTAACCCCAAACGTATTACCAAATAAGAAAAAGGTTTTTATTAGACTTTATTTCCATTGGATGTTTAAAAATACGTTATAAAAATATGCTAATGAACAATATGTCGTAACCCGGAATATTCTGGGTTCAGCTCACAGCACGTGCATTCGAAACCCGGAATATTCCGGGTTCAGCATTACCAGGGTTAACATGATTAATCTTAAAGTTACAAATAAAGAAAAGCCTACTAAATTTTCTGCAGCAAGCTAGATAATTAATCCCAAGGGATTAATTGTACCTCTCTCATCATTTTCTTCTAAAGTTACAATAAGAACTTTTTCAGTATGATAGAATGGGGTTTTTATACAACTACCTTAAAAATTAATACATGTATTCTTGAATTTACATAAAAGGAAAAAAGTAAAATAAAAAAAAAAAATTTTTTATTGAAATAAAAAACATATCTTCTTTTTATCTATTTCTTGTTTTTAAGAATTCAATGAAATCATAACTATTTTAACCAAAAAAAAGTATAAACATTTATATTTACATCCACATTTCAGAGTGTTCATAGCATTCCAATACACTTAACTTCAAAACAAACTTCACTTGCAGACAGAGGTGGTAATTAATCTCAATGTGACAGATAAAGAAAATGCTCTGGATTTCCTTAAGGAGGAAAGCTAGTTAAGCCAAAGGGACTCAAAGCAGCATTCAGTTTACAATGGGAACAGCGTCAGCAGTTATCTCTCTTTGCCAATGCATTCTTATATAAAGTTAAGGAATCTACCCCACCACCCCAGCTCCAAACCAGGGGACATAGAGAAACAAACTTAGCATCAAAATATGTCTTTCTGCCTATTGAACTACCATACCAAATTTGATCTTAATTGGGCAACCACAAAAAAAGTTATTAGGAAAAAACAGAAAATTTGTGGACGGAAGAAAGACAGACGGACAGACGGACAGACAGAGTGATTACTATAGGGCACCCGCAAATCCTTGCGGGGCCCTAAATATGTACTTAGTTAGTCTGTTCAATTCCTAGGAGCTGAGAAGAAGATTTTTAGAGAATTTCAGCATTTTCACTATATACTAGTAATCAATAGAGCCCCTCCCCTACACCAGGACCCCCGACCCTGGGGTCATAAAATTAACAATTCTGGAAGAGACATTCTTGCTATTCATAACTATGCAGAGAAGAAGATTTTCAAAGAAATAATGCATTTTCACTATATAATCTATATAGCCCCACCCTAGCACTAGAACCCCTGATCCTGGGACCATGAATTTCACAATTTTGGTAGAGGACTCAATGCTCATTAGATTCATGCCAACAGTTTTTTGCTTGATGTCCAGGAGTAAAGAAAAAGATTTTTTTAAGACTGTACTAATTTAAGTGGTTTTGGCCCCACCCCTCAAGCCCCAAAGGGGGGCAGGGACCATGAAATTCACAATTTTTGTTCCCCTACACTTATACTTGTAGATGCTTTATGCCAAAATTGGTCGAAATTGGTTTAGTGGTTGCAGAGAAGAAACTGAAAATGTTCAAATATTATCACATGATGCAGGACGACAGACGAAAACTGATAGCAATAGTTTTAAAAATAACCATGGCTTTGCTGTTCTGGAGAAGAGGATTTTTAAAGATTTTCCTTAATACTTATAACTCATTGTGGTTCTGTCCTTCCTCATAGGTTAGAATTTGAAGAAATAGGAATCTAAACTACCTGAGGATACTTTCATGTAACAAGAGGCCCATGGGCCACATAGCTCACCTGAGCACATTGGCTAGGAAATAAAAGCAGAAATCACTTCAGTATTGAGAAGTTTACAAGTGGGATTTTAAACTACCTGATGATGCTTCCATACAATAAATGCCTTTGTTGTTTTTGAGCAGATGATTTTTTTCCCTATTAATTCCTTTAATCCCCCCAACCCCACCCCCATTGTGCCCCAGCCCTACCCCTGGCAGCCCTCATTTGAACCACTATGACTTTGTACTACCTGAGGTTGCCTCCATATCAATATTTAAACATGGCTTTTCTGTTCTTGGGGAAAAAATATTTCATTGATATTTCTTGGCTAAACTTTGATCCCCAACTGTGGCCCACCTATCCAACCCCTACTACCCATTCATGACTTAACAAACTTGAATCTACACTATGTGAGGATGCTTACATAAAGTTATGACCAATCATGGCTTTGTGGAGTTTTTAAAAATTTTCCGATGTATTCATTCCTCTATAAAACTTTAATCATTCATTGTGTCCCCACCCTACCCTCTGGGGTCATGACTGGAGCAAACTTGAATCTACCTGTACATTTCCTGAGGATGTTTTCACATTAGTTTCATCTTTCCTGGCCAAGTGGTTCTTGAAAAGAAGATTTTCAGATTTTTCCTATATATTCCTATGTAAATCATTGATCAATCAACCTGATAGGAAAGTCAACGTCAGAAAATTATGACACACTGGAATTGGGCACAATCAATCATGTCAGTGTACCATTGAAATCTTTTAATAATATTTTGAAGCTAGGGTAAGTGAAGAAAAATTAGGATAAGGTCATGGTGAGAAATTCACAACACAGTTGTAAAACATTTGTTGAATACAGAGTTATTAAAATATTCACTTACCATTACAAAATTTGTAGTTTTCAGCTTAGCCAAAAGTTCAACAGTTGTTACTGCAATGTTAAAGTCTGCTGCTATTTCCAGATCCTGCAATGTATGAAATTTAAAATTTGATGCAAAATTTCCCTTGATATTTAAACTTTGGTGAAAAATGTAAAATCCTTATGATAAAACTAGAAAGTCTGCTATTGCAAGCAATACTATGTCGCCCCGAACTGGACAAGACTTTCATTTTTTCATCACTAAAACAATACCCATTAGCTAAGCTTAGACAACCATTAACTTGTATCAATCCTTTTGGTACTTTGATTTAAAAATCAAAGTTAAGGCCATAATAAAAATATTCCTAGATTCTCATCCCCGCCCGCCCCGATTTTATACCCCCGCCTTGATTTTTTTATTTCTGTTTTTCTTCGTCATAATTCTGATCGGGATCGGTAATCATCTACCATTCTACTTTCGTTTTAAATCCCGCGAAAGTCGACATGATTTTGACAGCTGAAACGATGGAAATAGCTGTAATACATGCGTATATTATATTTTGAACAAGGGTCATTGGTTGAAAAAGATTGGTGATGATCTGAAGTAAGAGATAATTGAACCTTTACTATGACTTTTATTTGGTTATTGTAGGTAAAATTACACCGATTGACCAGATCAATAAAATATCTGCGAAATTGAAAAAATAAAAAATATAGAATAAAAGCCGCCCACCCGCCTCGATTTTTAAAAAATTTCGGATGAGAATCTAGCAATTTATTTATTATGGCATAAAGGATTTTCACCTTTCCCCTGTTTCCATGGGAACTATTGACAATTTGCAATTTATAAATGCAACACGCACAATTACAGGTACTAATCATTAAATCAATAAAGATTCATGACGAATATCCAAGGGACAAGAGAGAACACTCTCAGACAAAATTTATCACTTTTTGCAGGTTTCCATGGCAATGGTAGCCATTATGAAACTGAATGACCACACAACACAACTACAACCGGTGATCATCCTTTGAGGAAAGTTTCAGGAAGATTGTCACAGCCATCTCCGAGAAACAGCCTGGAGAACAAAAACATGTGTACAATCGCAATAGAATTTTCAATTTAAATTACTATGGCAACATCAACAAGAGGCCCAAGGGCCACAGCGCTCACCTGAGCACATCGGGCTTGAATTCTTGAAAAGAAGATTTTAAAAGGTTTCCCTATATATCCCTATGTAAAACTTGGGTCGGCCATTTTGGTCCCACCCTATCCCCAGGGCCGGGGGTCATGATTTGAACAAACTTGAATCTGCACTACCTGAGGATGATTCCACAAGAGTTTCATCTTTCCTGGCCCAGTGGTAATTGAGAAGGATTTTTTAAGATATTTCCTATATTTTCCTATGTAAAACTTGGGTCGGCCATTTTGGCCCCACCCTTGCCCTGGGGGTCATGATTTGAACAAACTTGAATCTACACTACCTGAGGATGATTCCACATGAGTTTCATCTTTCCTGGCCCAGTGATTCTGGAGAAGAAGATTTTTAAAGATTTTTCCTATGTATTCCTATGTAAAACTTGGGTCGGCCATTTTGGCCCCATCCTTGCCCCTGGGGTCATGATTTGAACAAACTTGAATCTACACTACCTGAGGATGATTCCACTTGAGTTTCATCTTTCCTGGCCCAGTGGTTCTGGAGAAGAAGATTTTTAAAGATTTTCTTATATATTCCTATGAAAAACTAGGCCATTTTGGCCCCACCCTTGCCCCAGGGGTCATGATTTGAACAAACTTGAATCTACACTACCTGAGGATGATTCCACATGAGTTTCATCTTTCCTGTCCTAGTGGTTCTTGAGAAGAAGATTTTTAAAGATTTTCTTATATATTCCTATGTAAAACTAGGGTCGGCCATTTTGGCCCCACCCTTGCCCCAGGGGTCATGATTTGAACAAACCTGAATCTACACTACCTGAGGATGATTCCACATGAGTTTCATCTTTCCTGTCCTAGTGGTTCTTGAGAAGAAGATTTTTAAAGATTTTCTTATATATTCCTATGTAAAACTAGGGTCGGCCATTTTGGCCCCACCCTTGCCCCAGGGGTCATGATTTGAACAAACTTGAATCTACACTACCTGAGGATGATTCCACTTGAGTTTCATCTTTCCTGGCCCAGTGGTTCTGGAGAAGAAGATTTTTAAAGATTTTTCCTATGTATTCCTATGTTAAACTTGGGTCGGCCATTTTGGCCCCATTATGATTTGAACAAACTTGAATCTACACTACCTGAGGATGATTCCACATGAGTTTCATCTTTCCTGGCCCAGCGGTTCTGGAGAAGAAGATTTTTTAAAAATGCCATTAATTTTTAACAAATTCATGATTATCTCCCCTTGGAAAAGGGCGTGGCCCTTCATTTGAACAAACTTGAATCCCCTTCTCCCAAGGATACTTTGTGCCAAGTTTGGTTGAAATTGGCCCAGTGGTTCTTGAGAAGAAGATGAAAATGTGAAAAGTTTACGACGCCGACGACGACAGACGACGGACAAATTTTGATCAGAAAAGCTCACTTGAGCCTTCGGCTCAGGTGAGCTAAAAACACAAAACTGATAATTATGTATCTTAGTGTAGTCTACTTGCATGCAAAATTATATAATAATCAGACTCAAACTGTATTTGGAATAGCATTTTGAAAGTACTTCAAAGAAATTTCTATTTTTAGTAACCAAGGCAACACCTTCATCGAAAACAAAATTTTTGATTTGGATGAACAGTGTTACTGTGTTTACTAAAAATAGAAATTTCTGTAAAATAATTTAAACATAGGTAATCAGAGATTATAGAGCTCACCTCAACGAATGTTGTCTTTAAGTAAGGCAAAGTCACACAATTAACCAACAAAAAGAGTACACCCAAAAATGCAAAATTTATGCAATTTTGATTTGATACTTAGGAATAGACCTATATAAAAACTTCAAACTAGTTCTTCTTTATGAAAACGTAATTAAAATCCAGCATCTGCAGCAAGTTTGAGAGTTTTCATCCCTTGATGCATCATTTGTGCAAGTTTGGTTTATATAAGCCTTATACAGGCAATTCTCGATAAACCGCCACCTTTTGTAATTCAGAAATCATGGCGGTATAACGAATTTGGCGATGAATTGAATTTTCCATCATTTAGGAAACAAGAAGTAGAGTTACCGTTCTTAACAATACCATTCGCGTTTCTATTCGTATTATTACAGGTACATGTATATAAAATTATACATACATAAAAGTAATTTTTGTGTACAGTTTAGCTAAAACAAAATGTGCAGTTATAAAATAAAGACAAGTATATGTGTATGCATGTAAATCTGCAGTCTGATATTGAAAAAAAAAACAAAACCAAAAAAAAAAAAAACATGCTGGGTCGACCGTCGTTAGATATTGCCGATAGTACGTAAAATGAATTCTTAAATAAATCCATTGTTAATGGCATCATTGTTAATGAAACGTCCAGAATTTATACCGTATATTTATTTTTTAAGCAATTTTTTGTATTGTTTAAAGCAGAGATCATTAAAATAATATCGTTATCTGCGTGCTTTAACAACGACAGCTTTCAAGGCAAAGCCGTGACTAAATGATTTTTATTTAATAGAAAACAATTTTTTAACAGTTGATGTTAAAATTATTGTTTATTTAATTCTTAATTCTTAATTTATAATTTAATTGCATGTACCTTGTCTGGCTTGGCATACTTAACAACAGGGATAGTGTCAACCAATTAGCCGC